>NW_017306687.1:867956-874714 GCF_000935625.1 Nanorana parkeri | reverse complement strand
GGCTTCCCCGCTCTACATTTAGCTCTGCTTGCCCAAAGCAGGGATAAATGTAGAAAAGAACTGCCCACCAGGTGTCCGGAACTGCATGTCCCGGGCATCGGGAGATAGGGATTCCACACCTCTGCTGCCCCTCTACTCCTTGCTGCCCCGAGGCCGGTCCTTGTTTGGCCTTGTGGGAAATCCGGCCCTGGCAGTACCTCTTGCTCTGGCCTCCAGCTCTGTCTGGCAGGCCGCCCAGCTCACTGGCTTCACTGGTTGCTCAGAGTTGGGCAGGACACCAACCCGAGCTTCATTCTCAGCTCCTGACAACCAGTGACTTCAGTGAGCTGCATGGGACATCGGCTAGAAAGTCACAGGTTGCTAAGAGCGGGAAAGCCTCCCCATGTGACCCAATGAGATGCTGCAACTCAGACTGCCTCATAACAAGGAAGATACAAAGATACTTTTTAATGGGGGCAAAGAAGTTGAAAAGGGCTGCTTTAGAACATAAGATAGTTTATGGCCAGCCCAAGATGATCACTAGTCATCCTGGTCATCTTGCAATCCCACTGAATTCACAAGTATTGGACAAGGTTGTCTTCTGCCAGTGGGTACAGAGTACTAGATGAAGTTCCCCCAGCATTTATCTGTCTTAGTAGAGAACGTAGATAAGGCAAGCTATGGAACTTTCTGTATGTAATTTATTTTACCTCTGAGCCGTCTCTCCAGTACAGTAATTCAAATGAAGTATTAGAAAGTTATAGGAAACACATATTTTCAAGTTTAAATATGATACCAAGGAGGTATTTTATTAGTCCACGCTGGGAGTAAAATAAATTGCAATATATCAACATTATCTGCAGTTAAAGTTTGGCAAATGTCTCTTTTCTCATGGTACCAGTAAAACTTGCTGTCCAACAACAAAGAAAGAAAAAAAATGTAATTCCTGCAATTAATCTTGCCATATTCGCTTGAATTGTTCTTCTTTGTACTTCTGAGCACCTAAAAATAATGTATTACATCATGTATTAAAATGTATTTTAGGGTTACATGCCTTGTAGTGGTTTAAATTCGCATAGCAATGTTTTTTTAAAAGAGAAAAGCAAAGCTCCTTGTGCAACCACTGACAATTCTGTGTCAAATACAAAAATTCCTTTCTAATAAGAACAAATTCTGGGTCAAAATATTGCTAAATTACTGTAGTCTTTAGTAATTACATATAATAAATATTTACATGGATCATCCATAATATTATGACCACTGACAGGTGAAATGAATAAATGATTGCTTATCACATGACACCTGGAAGTGTGTGTGTGTGGGGGGGGGGGGGGGGGGGCGGGGGGGGGGGGTGACACCATAATTTGGCTTTATATTTTTTTTGGGGGGGGGTGGGGGGGGGGGGGGGGGGGGGGGGGATATATTAGGCAGCAAGTGACAATTCTGTCACTGAAATTGATGTGTTGGAAGCAGACATCATGGGCAAGCGCAAGGATTTGAGCAACTTTGTGAAGGGCCAAATTGTGATGGGTAGACGACTGGGTCAGAGTAACTCCAAAACTGCAGCTCTTGTGGGATGGACCTACCAAAAATGCTCCAAGGAAGGAAAAATGGTGAATCAGTGACAGGGTCATGGACGGCCAAGGCTCACTGATGTATACGGGGAGAGAAGGTTGGCACGTGTAGCCTGATCCAATAGAACAGCTACTTAGCTCAAATTGTAGAAAATGTTAATGCTGGTTCCGATAGAAAGATGGTTGAACACACAGAGCATTGCAGCTTGTAGCTTATGGGACTGCGTAGCTGCAGACCGGTTAGGCTGCCCATGCTGACCTGTGTCAACCAACAAAAGCATCTACAATGGGCATCCAAACTGGACCATGAAGTAATGGAAGAAGGTGGCCTGGTCTGATGAATCACGTTTTCTTTTACATCATGTGGATGGCTGGGTGTGCGTGTGTCACTTACCTGGGTAAGAGATGGCACCAGGATGCACTATGGGAAGAAAGCAAGCCAGCGGTGGCAATGTGATGCTTTGAACAGTATTCTACTGGGAAACCTTGGGTCTTGCCATTCATGTAGATGTTACTTTGACACGTACCACCTACATTACCACCTACATAAATATTGTTGCAGACCAAGACCCAGTATTGTGTGTAATACTGCAAAAATAGTTCAAGAATGGTTTTAGGAACACAACGACAAATTTGAGGTGTTGACTTGGCCTCCAAATTTTTCAGATCTCAAGCCAATCAAGCATCTGTAGGATGTGCTGGAATACAAGGTGGATCCATGGAGGCCCCACCTCTCAACTTACAGGACTTAAAGGATCTAATGCAAATGGCTTGGTGCCAGATACCACAGCATACCTTCAGAGATCTAGTGGAGTCAATTCCTCGGCGGGTCAGGGCTGTTTTGGTGGCAAATGGTGATCTACTCAATATTAGGCGGGTGATCATCATGTTACGGGTAATTGGTGTATATATTGTATTGGATTTGTTTGCTGCAGGGGGAACAATCAATCCTTTTTTTTTCCACACTAGGGGCACCCCTGGGTGTACATTTCAGGCAAAGAATATTCCTTCACACAAATACCTCAGACTGCAGGATCTGCTACCTTACACAACAGTCATATGCTAGTTTAGAGACAGCACCCTTCCCTGCCCTTGAACTGGTAAGTGGCAGGAGAAACAGAATGGCCAGTCACTTTTATATTCAAGTAAATTCCTTTAAAACAGCTTCTAAAATGTGCCACTCACCAAATTGTAGATGCACAAATGTGTGGGTCTATTTATATATTGTTTTGACATTTCATTGAGGCAGGCGATAGACAAATCACCTCCCATAGGAGTGTTTTTCAAGAGGGGTCCACAAAGTTTTTTGGCCCTTCTGGACTCACTGGCCTGATGCTGACAGGCAAACAGGCTAGTATCACCATAACAGCATGCTAACACAATTCAGGCTGTCTTTTTGGATGATACCAGGTGGGTACCTCTAATAGAGAAGGCATTGTCTCAGTTAATTGCCTACCACTCTGACCTGGCTATTCTCAGACTAGATTTGGAATAGCACAAACCTTAGATTGTGGTGGATCTACACAATAAAACTACAAAGCAATGTTTTAGCTTTACATTACTATAGAGGGATGCATGCTTGTATCTCATAATTGTGACTGTGAAAGGAAACCTGCAATGCAGTGTGGTAAATGCTGGCCGGGAAAACCCAACCTGGTTGACTTCCCCTGAGTGAGACTAACCAGGGCAATACTCCAACACAGTCATTGTGATATACCTTGTGATCTAAGCTATCCTTCCTTTGTAACCAGGTCCACTAACGCTATGCACCAGGCAAAATCCAGAAGCTGAAGTCAGTTGTGAAGGGTTCAGTGCCTAGGCTGAAAGGTGCAGTCTTGGAAAATTATGTCACCAGTTTGCTGCAGGCAGCCATAAACATTTCCTTGGTCTCCCATCAGTCATGGGGCCTGATCTGTGTGAGGCAAAATGTGCACATACACATTAAAGAACATGAAGGCTACTTTATAAACACTAGGATCTTTGGGAAGAATTTCAGTCCTGCAAATAAATGCTGAATCTAGATACAAAAACGGTGCCATCCTTCTTAAAGGAAGGTAGATGAAAGCAGTGCTAGGAGGACACTACTTATCATGAATGCCATGAGTATCAAAATATATATGTGATGCTAAGCCCACTTAATGCCTGTTATAAGAACCTAAATATATCAGCCTGTCTAAATCGTTGTTTATTCTACATTATCACAGCTTTAAACTTTTACCTACTCAGTCTTGTAAAATTATATAGTTCAACACAAGACCCATCATTTTTCTGCTGAGTCTATCTATTGCTAACAGATGAACTTCAGCAAAAGCCAGCAACTCTGTATATACACGGCTACTACACTGAACTATCTTTGGTCGCAATGAGCTGCCTGGGAGGATGAAGGATGAGCTGTTATAGAAGGAGATGGCAGCTCCTCTTTTAGTCAAACAATGCCATAGAAATGTTTGAGTCCACATTTGCTCCTTACATCTGTGTTCCTCACAGATGAAAGCTGATATCAAAGGCAGTGAAAGAGATATATCCCTGACAGCCCCACGAAGGCCAGTAAACTAAGACATTCTGGAGCTGTTAAAGGATTTTCTTAGGCTCGGCAGCAAAAATATTTCAATTTTGCAGCTGGCTAGGATATCAAGGCTAAGCAAGGATGTGCACTTAACAAACAGAAAGAAGGTTGAGAGTCTACAAGTGTTCTTATAAATAACAGTTAATATTGTAACCTCTACTGCACATGCCTTGGATACTTATGTGTTTTTTTAATGTTATGGTATTTGTTGTGGCTTCAGTCTTTATTTTCCACGCATTTATAAACCAAATGGCATTGTACTGAGAACCATTAATCAAGGTCTATGATGATGATCAGAGATGCACAAGTCTTGCTTAGGAGCCATGTTCAAGAATAATAATTTGTGATGAGTGAATGAAATAACACTTGGAAAACACACATGAGTAATATAAATCCTTAAACTTTACCTGCACTTTTTGTGGCATCACAAAGTTAGGAAAGCTCTCAGTAGAGCTTTTACCTTTCACGTACCTTCCAGGGCAATCAAGGAGCCCTGGAATCAGGGCAATCAAGCAGCCCTGGAAGTGCCAACTTCTACTAGGAAGCTGGTGAAGCTCATGTGCTCCATGCATGGTCATTTAGACCATCTATCACACTGAAGGGGAAGTGAGGACAGGTGAGCACAGAAAATATAACAAAGTAAAGTAGGTGTATCCACACACAGGGCCATCTCTATAATGAAATAACCTAAGGCTGTTGCCTTAGGAGGCATCTCATTGGGTCACATAAGGGGGGGGGGGGGGGGCGACAGGTGTGCCTGCCACCCCCTGTCTGGCCAGAGCATCCCAGGTTGCTAAGAGCTCTTAGAGCTCCCCCGGAACACGCACCATTAGCACACCGTCACCCACCAACCTGCCTCAGGTGGTGAAAAGTGTAGGGACACCCTTGTCCACAGAGATGGTAATTCTTTATAGAGTCAGAATAGAATGGTACCATTCTTTATAAAGACAGTTATATTGTAGTTAGTACAATATAATCTATGCAAAGATGGCATTCATTCTTCAGCCTATGACCTTAGATGGTTAAAACATGGTCTTCAGCCTATGTCTTTATATCTGCTCATGTACTCACTTTTATCGTACAGATATAAGAAAAAGTCAAAGAAATCCATCCCATCATGACTTTGATTCAAGCCATTTGGTTACTCAGGTTGCCTAGTAACTGTTCCCCAACCTTAGGTGCCATACTGCCCAATAATCATCTCACCATCATTTGGCAAATATTGCAGCAGGATTGTTCCACATAGACTTTTGTCATTCACTCACTTGAATGTAAGGCAGGATAATGGCTTGGAGTATTTACTGTTGACTTGGCAGCTTATAATGTGGATACCATGATGTACTTCAAGTTTGTCACTCACAAGCAATGCATTGTGCACTCAGTATTATTCATTCCCTAAATTGATTTTGCCAAATATTTTATGTATATTTTTTATAAAATGAACTGAGCTGCATAGCCTGGGTATACATGTGTTCCCTAGTCCTCATGAGAACACAAATGTTAGCCAGTGACTGTGATCACTACAGATAAGTACTACATGATATAAAAAGGAAGTGCATGTCATTGTGACACATCCTTCTCCCATAGGTACTAGTCTAGGGAAATCTAACAGAACAAGTCGATCTTACTGTCAGAATGACTTGCTCAATTATATACAGGCAGCTCCAAGTGAAGGGATGTCCAGCTCGATGCCACATATAAAGTTTCGGGTCAACATCACTCTCCGGAGACCAGGAAAGAAACAGTCTGGGAACACTGCAGGGCCCCTTAGATAAGTAAATGTTGCTTCAATTGACCAACAATGAAAGGGGATGCAATGACGCACTGAACACCAGTGGAAGTACACTGAGCACCAATGGAGGCACTCTGACTGTCAATGGGGGTGTAGTGACCTCCAATGGAGGCCCACTGACCACCAATGGGGTGAGCTGACATTCAATGAGAACATACAGACCACAAATAAGGTAACACACTAATGTAGAGCACAACAGGTTCACTTGGTCTTCCAGAAGCTAATACTCATCTTTCCTTTGCTCCCTTGCTGCTCCATTCAGCCTCCAGGAGCAAAGAAATTACACCTTGCTTTAGGGTATGGAGGAGCATGCAACTCACTACATGTGATAGCACAGGTGTTCAGTCATTAGCCCAGTGTGTTATAAGGAGGGTTGGTAAACTGTCAGCACTATATAAGACTAGAGCTTACTGGGGCTGTCTTTCCTATGTTCTGGAGCTGAATAGATAGGTTGGGGAGCAGAGGAATGGTAAGTATGTGCTGCTGCCAATGGGCAATAAAGTGATCGGGATCACTCAATGGACAAAGCACAGGTTTACTTCAATCCTTTATCATGCTACAAAAAAAAAAAGCAATAGGTGTATTGTTACAGAGACTACGAACACAATCACATGGACAAAAAGAAATAGTTGCTTGGGGTCTGAGGCAGACTTTGATGTGGATGGCTGTGCAGTGCCTGGATTTTAACTTTTGCAGAGGATCCAGGTGTTGAAAGCAATTGTTAAACATCCACTGCACTTTTATTCTTAGATCATTTCAAAGGGAAGCTGAAGATTGACATTCTTTGGCATATATATCCTGTTTCATTCATGGTGTGCCAGGAAAAGTGTTAAGGCTGTGAACACTG
>NW_017306687.1:819078-867882 GCF_000935625.1 Nanorana parkeri | reverse complement strand
ATACCTTCGAGCATGTGCTCACTTCTTTTGAGGATCTATTTAAATGTTGTTGCAACTGACTCTTCCTCTGCAATTTTCCGACAATGCCTGCCATCATATCACAATCCAATAGCCGTTGCCAACAAAGTAACAAAACTAGTAATTCATGACATCCTTAAACAAAAGAACATAATAATAACTAGGAACCTTCATCGAAAAATCATCACAGTTATCAGAACGGAAAAAAAATGTTCAAAATCTGTGCTGCCACTGAAAATCAAATGTGCAGATTTGGACAGTCTGGGTTACATGGCTGTTTAGTCATTAGCACTGTAGTTTTTGGTTCACTTAGCACTTAAAGGGGTTCTAAACCCTCCGTTTTTTTGACTATATCTACTGCTAGCAAGCAATAGATATAGGCAAGAAGTTTAAAAAAAAAAAAAAAACCTGCTTTAACTAGTTTTAAACTTACCTCGTTATCGCTGCTCGCTCCCACGCCGAGAATCAGGAACTGATCGTATGGCCGCAAAGGATCTTGGGGCGGGCGCATGCGCAGTTCGAGCAGAGACGCAAGGTAAGTCTATGGACACGTGCACCTGCATGCAGACACCGCTGGATCGGAGGGACAGAGCATTCAGCGCTGGATCGGAGAGCCGCCGCACTGCTGGAGGGACACATGAAAACATGGGGAAAGAAGAGGAAGATCAGAATAAGAGACATCATTTAAGGTAAGTGCTAACATTTACATTGTAGTTTTTGGTTCACTTAGCACTTAAAGGGGTTCTAAACCCTCCGTTTTTTTGACTATATCTACTGCTAGCAAGCAATAGATATAGGCAAGAAGTTTAAAAAAAAAAAAAAAACCTGCTTTAACTAGTTTTAAACTTACCTCGTTATCGCTGCTCGCTCCCACGCCGAGAATCAGGAACTGATCGTATGGCCGCAAAGGATCTTGGGGCGGGCGCATGCGCAGTTCGAGCAGAGACGCAAGGTAAGTCTATGGACACGTGCACCTGCATGCAGACACCGCTGGATCGGAGGGACAGAGCATTCAGCGCTGGATCGGAGAGCCGCCGCACTGCTGGAGGGACACATGAAAACATGGGGAAAGAAGAGGAAGATCAGAATAAGAGACATCATTTAAGGTAAGTGCTAACATTTACATGGGGGGAGGGGGAAAAAATTTGACTTTAATGTCACTTTAACCCTTGTAGTGCAAGGGTAGCCCCATTGCAAGAGTTATGTTTTATTCTGCACAGAGTTCTCCTTTAATCCCCCTTCTATTTTAGAACCAGGAGTGCACACCAAAGAGCACTCCTAGCCCTGACACTGTGCTGTCACTGACTCAGACTAGTGGTCAGTAACTGTTTAGGGCGGCTCCCAATCATTATTATTATGATTATTATTATTATGCAGGATTTATATAGCACCAACAGTTGGTGCAGTGATTTACGAAATGGGGGGAGACAGTACAGTTACAATACAATTTCAGTACAATTGGGTAGGAGGGCACATGAAAACATGACAGCCAATCATGCTGGTCACGTGAGCTTTGTTTACAAACAAGCCAGTCAGTTTCAGCTGTCACTGTGCCTCTCTCTCTTGGTGGCTTGTTTACAAACAAACCTGCAGGCAACAGCTGTCACTGTCACTGAATACATTTTTTTGCCCATTCACCAGCTTATAATACAAAACATGATCAAGGACTTTATCATAACAGTGTACCAAATGCCTTTAACATTTTGCTCTGGGTATCCAAGTTTCAATGACCTCTAATCATGAAAGGGTTACATTGAGTTTTATTCAAACCACTGCAGAAACATTTTGGACATATAGTTGGGTTTTTGCTGTCCAAGTTGCACTCACTTCCTGCACCACCAATCAGATTCAGATTACTAAAGCAGGCTATAATCCAATTTTGTCACTGTAAGAATTTGATTTGTTACAGTGAAAATTAAAGTGACACTAAACTCTGGAGTTAAATCTTTAAAAATACATTAAAATACCTTAACTATTCACAAAAATTTATCTTATTTGTGTATCACTCGGCTGTAGATCCTCAAATCATCTCTGAATTGGTGCTGACACTGTCCTTCCTTCTGGAGGGGGGCTACTTTTGTTCTCCATGGTTCCTGTGTGTGTTGTAAAGTAGTCACCACTCCAAGCTCGCTCCCGTGATGGAGTATAATCTCAATACAAATTGGTAAACTAAACGTGAGATTATAGTCCATCACGCGAGCAAGTTTGGAGCAGCGACTACTCTACTAGCTATAGACAGTTTCGGTTAAGGTAAAGGAATTGGAAATGTCAGGATTGGAAAAGGAACATGAAAGTTCCTTTCCCTAGTCCTCTACATATTTAGGTATATCGAGGAAAGAGACTGAAAGTAAAAGGTCATATGTAGTGGAGATAGGGCGACTGGGGGAATTTGACTCCATGCAAAGACGCCCCGAAGGGAAAGAGATCCCTATGTAAAGCACATTGACGTTTCAGAGTGGAATAGAAGTCTCGTGGTTGAAAATATTCCAACAAGTTACTTGGAGCTTGAGAGGATTATTCGAACAATGAAGGAAGAGAATTGAGGCCTCCCGTTGTTAAAACTGAGCCTATTGGAGAGAAATTATTACTATTATTATACAGGATTTATATAGCCCCAACAGTTTGTACAGCACTTTATAATATAAGGAAGACATTACAATCACAATACATTTCAAGACAAGATGGTAAGGAGGGCCCTGTCCTTGAGGGTGTACAATCTAAAAGGGAGGGGCAAGTGATACATGAGGCAAAATCAAATTGTCCCCATTTCTAGAAATCACGCCTCAGTAAGACCAGGAGGGAATTCCAGATTTCCTACCATGGGAGTTAAAAGTCACAGTCTAGTAGAGATTAATAATTTTTTAAGAAGAGAGTCCCAGACGCAAAGCCATGACGGGATGAAAAAGGGGAGTGATCCATGGTAAGGAAGAAGGAGGAATGGGGGAAATGAGGAACTCTAGTTGGACCCATAATTTGCTGGGAACATGATGTATAAGGTCTGGTAATGTCGCCTTATAATAAAGTTCAATGCGAGGAAGTCCAACACCTCCACGATGTTTGCGTTTAGTAAAAACAGTATATTTGAGGCGAGATGGAGAGTAGAACCAACAAAGAGGAACGCAATATGCGAAAGAATAGAACTGTAAATAAGTTTGATTAAAAACCCTGCAATTTTCTTGGTTTAGGGAATGGAAACAATAACTCCCTGGGCCAACAATCACTGAATTCCTGAAAGGAGGTCCAACCAGCACTTAAGCCAGAGCGCACTGTAGATCTAGACAGAAGAAAGGGTTATCCAAGGCATAACGCGACTAGCATCCAGCTCGTTACACATAGAGCCAGCACTAGCAGTAGTCAGATCCATGCTTAGGCATTTCGAATATTCAGCTAAAATCTGGGAAATAAGAGTGGAGGCGAGCATGCATTGAAGGGAAAAGCCTACCAAGGAATCGATGGTCTTTAAAAGAATTATCATCTTCTATGGGTTGAGAGGCGGGTCATGGTATCTCTGTCCCTTGTGCAAACAGAGAACACCTAGTATTAGACATGTGCCATTTGTTTCGTTCCGAATCAAAATTTTTACAAATGTTTTATGAAATTTAGACATTCGGACACATCTGAATTTCTAAATCCTAATGCATCCGAATGTGTTCGAATCCGAATTTCCGTTTTGCGGATTTCAGAACGCTTCCGAATTTCGTTCAAAAATGTGACTTTTCTGGCCAATCAGATGTGTTTTTCAGTTTAATGCATCCGGATAGGTCTGAATATGTATTTTTGTTATGGCAACATGGGAATGTGAGCCATATATATAATACTAAAGCTGAGGCTCCTAGACCCGGATGGCATTCAGGATCCGAATTTCCGAATTGCATGTGGGAGCTCCCGAATGCCATTCGAGTCTGGGAGTCTCAGCTTTAGTAATATATGTATATGGCTCCCAGACCCGAATGGCATTCGGGAGCTCCCAAATGCTATTCGGAAATTATTGGAGCCATATACATATAATAATAAAGCTGAGGCTCCCAGACCTAAATGGCATTCAGGAGCCCATGCATGCAATTCGGAAATTCGGATCCCGAATGCCATTCGGGTCTGGAAACCTCAGCTTTAATATGGCTCCCTGACCCATAGTGCTTTCTGGAGCTCCCGAATGATTTTCGGAAATTGGGATCCCGAATCTACGAGAGTCTGCTTTAGTATTAATATCTGTATATGTTTGTGATAGACTCACCCGTCCACGGTCCAGCGATGCTATGCGGGGCCGCGCACGTCTGGGCCATCACCAGGCTCCTCCTCCTCGCGCACAGCGGACTGACTCCGTTGCGGTCCAGCTGTGCTATCCTCGCTCCTTGAAAACTAGACTTGTGCGCCGTCAAAAAATTAGTTCCGTTTAGTTTCGTTCCGTTTTGGAATATCCGTTATTTCGTAGTTCGTATCCGAAACTCAATCCAGATTCGTACAAATTTTCATTAGTTTTCGGATGCTTCCGAATTTACGAATTTCAGGAAAATTCGTACGAATTTCGATTCATAACGAAACGAATCGCACATGTCTATTGAAAACCGCAAGTAGTACTGCCTGAGGCTTATGGACCCTTTACCACATATGACACAGGCTTGAGAAGAGCCATTGTCAATGGGACTGAATGAACCTATGCTAATTTGCATTACCAACATACACTGTATACTACTGAGCTAATTCGCATAATTGCTATTGCTTGCATACCTGCATACTCTGACTAAGTCAAAACTGAATTATATATTGCTAATTACTTGCATACCTGCTTACTCTGAACACTAAGGATCTGATTCATAAATACACTCGATTGCATTACCTGGATAACCTGGAGACCTGATTAAGATTGAGTTGATATAGATATTGCTAACTATCTGCGTACCTGCATACTCTGAATAAGTCTAAGCTGAATAATATATTGCTTATTACTTGCATACATGCATACACTGAATAATACGGATCTGATTCATAAATACGGTTGTTTGCATTGCCTGCCTTACCTTGATACTTTGACTAAGACTGTGCTAAGTATTATATTGCTTTTGAAGTGCATTGCCGCATTAACCCCATCATACTCAGTTGGGGCTGTGCGAGTTCTTATATCGATTTTGAGCTGCATTATCTGAAGCCACCTCTGTACTTTTAGGGAGGCTGAACTAAACAGTGGGGATAGTAATCTTACTTATCAGAAATCCTTTGTGTTACGCATTGTCCACTAGGACTACGCCACCAAAGCCCAAATTGACGGGAAATTATGTAATTGATTCCAACCTCCATTAAACTATATTTGGAGAGTGATAACCAGGAGTCATATACTGAGTCCCGTCATCCAAAGCCTACTCCGCAGTTGACTATCCCACTCACACCAACAGGATTATTACAAGGGTTTTCTGTGGTATTCACAACGAATATGCATAAACTAACGTAAATTCGGATTTCGTCCAAATCCGAAACCCGAACCAAATTGAATTTCCTATCCGAATCCTGAAATAAAAAAATATCCGAACCAAACCGAATTTTTCTGCAGCTTACATGTCTACCTAATATTCATTGTTTTCAGAGCAGAGAGGAAGCTGCTCAGTACAGCGCCATACAGGACCCAGAAGCACTTTAGCACTGTAGTAGCTCAGGCTACAGCCTACTGATCAGGTATGACATATTACACTGGGCCAATGCCATTATGCATAATACGTAACGTTCAGCTTTAAGTATTACAATAACTCTAAATATGTGTTCATTAAAAATCCACTATCATTTAATATTAATAGCAATAACAAAAATGTACACATTTTTCATTTATGTAAAGCATTGTATGAAAAAAATAAATCTCAGACTATTTCTTTTAATGAACACTATTAAGCTATAAATAACCCTGTTTACGCGCTGTGAAATATGAAGAGATGCCGATTTTTTTACTTGCTAGTGACATTAATATACCATAAAAGTTGTTGTAGTATTTGAAGCAGAGTCCCCAGTTTGACATCCCAGATGTATGTCATCTTTGGAGTAACACATCATCAAGCTGATGGCTCTTGGATATTATTTTGGTTCCAGGAGCCGTCAAGGCCAAAAAATGAGATATGAGTGTCTAAAAAAGAAAAATTACTCAGATCATTATTTACACAAGTCCAGAACTTGATGGATGAACAAAAGGGCCCCAGCAATCTTTTATTACATATGAGATGTATACGTTTATCCCATAGATCCTAAAATTCTTTTTAAAAAAAATATGGAACCCATCAGACTATAGAGACTGTAAAATGTACAGTGTTTCTTGCGGCTTAGTTTTAGTAAGCATCTCAGTAGCATTGTGTTAATGAAAGGAAAAATTACATCTGGAAGTTTCGATTTAAAGCAAAAAAAAAATGTAAAACTGACAATAAAAGTTTTTTGCTGAAGCAAATATGCTTGTTTGAATGTAATGAAAAAGGTCACATAGTTACATAGTTAGTCAGGTTGAAAAAAGACACATGTCCATCAAGTTCAACCTATTTCGGATGGGCTGGACATGTCGACGTCCCTTCTTGGCACGTCCGTTGTTCCTTCTTCTCTTTGTCATCTTGGACTCGAAGGCTGCAAAACCTTTGATTTACCTTTTAAACAGTGACATAAAATCCGAGTAAAATTCATTTTAAACTCAGGTTCTATCACTGCAAATTGTGGTTTGCAAAGATTTTTAAAGCCCAGTTGAAAGTGATATGAAAGTCAAAAGGTTTTTAAGCTATTTCAAATGCTGATGAAATCACTTTCAATAGAAGCTGCTTGTTGATGTAGCTTCTTCTGTCTTAGCTTCTTGCAGAATCAGCTGGCGCACGGAGCACTGGTCCTGATATCCAGTTTTAAAGGAGAACTGTGGGGTTAGGGCTTTTCCCCATAGTTCTCCTTAGTGTATTGGGAGGACACAAACTAGCGTCCTCCCGTCACCCTAAGCTCAGTATACCGCGAGCCACAGCTCACGGTATACTGAGATGCCGTAGTATACCGCAAGCTACAGCTCGCGATATACTGAGATGCCGCAGCTGAAGCGGATCCCGACAATTATGTCTGGATCCGCCCTGCTGCGTGAGTGTAAGCTGGCTCTGCCTATCTAGAGCCAGAGCCAGCTGCACCCGCCCCCTCCCCTATCATGGCACTCCCCTTTCATGGCAGAGAGCTGTGACAGGATCGAGAAGTGAGCGAACGCTTGTATGTGTTCGCTCACTTCCCGATCTACTGAGCCGACCTGTGACAGTCTCATTGTCACAGGTCGGCTAGAACTATGAGGTGAGTGAAAAGCACTCACCTCATAGTTCTCCTTTAAGGTGGCTTCTTTCCCTTACAGGGTCCTATGGAGTCATCATTGTGTATGCTAGTATGCTGAGTATGTCTCCACAAACACACAGGCACAGCAAGGCACAACAAGGCACAGCAAGGCAAGGCAGTCCCCTCTTTCCTGCTCCCCGCTCCTTCTTCCTCCTCCCTCCTTCCTTCTTCTCCCTTCTGCAAGCTAGTAGATGGATCAATCGAACCAAAGGGCTGCTGTACGGGCTATTCACTATAGCCCGTACAGCAGCCGAAGGCGGCCGAGCGGCTCAGCCAAGTCGAAGGCATATGTCAAAGTGACACCCGAAGAGGAGCGAACGGCCAGCCTCTCGCCTCACATATGACAGCTGGGCGGAGCCAGCGGTGATCTCATGGCTGGCTCCGCCCAGTTGCTATGACAGATCAGCATGCCCTGGTTACCTGGGAACACTGAACTGTCATTAAACAATGACAACTGGGCAGAGCCGGCCGTGATGTCACGGCCGACTCCGCCCAGTTGTTATTCATTGGCCGACCCCTGCTAGAAGACTCTAGCAGGTCCCAGCCAATAGCAAACGGTTGGGCGGAGCTAGCTGTCACTGCTAGCTCCACCCAATTGTTTTTTTTTATTCTTTTTTTTCTTTTTTTAAACAAATCTGTATTTATTTTTTAACATTTATAACATTTTTTTCTACATTTTTTCCCCACTTTTTTCACTGACCATGGAGGTACCGAGCAGAATAGCTGGGCCGAATGCCGCCAAGCGGCATTCGGCTACTCACTCACTGCCATTCGCCCCCTGTCGGAGGATCGTCTCAGGCAAAGCAGATGTTGGATTGGCTGGGTCGAACGTGTTCTTCACTTCGGCTCAGTCGAACATGCTGAGCATGTTTGGCTGAACCGAAGCCAGCCGAAGCAAGCCGTTGTACGGCTAATTTCAGCCGATGTACGGCTGAAATTAGCTGTACTGAGCTAAAGTGAATAACCGAACGTTGTTCGGCTCTGTTTACTTCGGATCGGTTATTCACTCGGCTGCCTTCGGCAGCTTTGTTAATAACCTGTTAGTATAGCAATCTGGACACTGGAAAAAGTATAGTAAACTTTAAGGATGTTCAAATGAAACGTTCTGTCAGGGAGAACTAAGTTCAGCTGTTTTTTTTATTCCTTTTCCTTAACAAGATGGGACATACAATCTCATCGAGTCACACATGAGTCATAGAGACAATCTAATAACCAATTTGTTCGCTGCTGGCAAATGTTCTCGGAGTTAGGGGTCTCCTGGAGCAAACATAAAGCAAAACCACAAAATGAAATGGGAGGAAATTCCCTGACATATAAGATGTCTATAAAAATCTTTTTTGCATATGCAAGGGATTCTTTTTTGACAGTTTTAGAATCTACCCTATATGAGGAGTTTACATACCTGCATAAAATCATACATATGATATGATATGAATTGGTGTTATCCTTCATATTTAAAAATAAATGTACTTGTGCATGGCTGGGAAGCTACATCATAAATTCTATAAAGACTCTTTCTTCTGTACTGGTCCTCGGCTTACACCTTCTGCTTCTGTCGATGTTACACACAGAATCAGACGGCATATTTAATAAGCAAATTATAGGGTTTACTTGTCCCCCGAGGATGCTGGAATTCAACTCAAATTGATATCACCGAGAAAAGCAGGCGTATAGATAACACAAATATGAAAGCAGAAAGCAACCTTAATGTACAAAGATAGATTTTAAAAAATGGGGAGGCAATGGGGGAGAGAGGTAAAGGATATGAAAACAGAAAGAAAAGAGAAAGGTGAAAGAAATGGGAGCTAAAAATGGCAAAAGGGAAGGGAAAAGAATGGGAAAAAAGGAAAAGGTGGGGATAGGAAAGAAAATGAAAGGGAAAATGAAAGGAAAGACAAGAAAAGGGGAAAGGGAAAAGGAAAGGAAATGAACAGAAAGTAAAGAAAAGGAGGAGAGGAGAGGGAAAGGAAAATAAAGAGAGAAGGAAAGGAGAGGGGAGGAAAGGGAGAAGGAAAGGAGAGGAGGGGAGAGGGAGAAGGAAAGGAAAAAAGTAGAGGTGAGAGGCAATGGAGAAGGAAAAGAAAAGAAAGGAGAGAAGATAAAAGAGAGAAGGAAAGGCAGAAGGAAAGGTAGGGGGAATGGAAAGGAGAGGACAGGAGAGAGAGAAGGAAAGAAGAGGAAAGGAAAAGAAAAGGAAAGGAAAAGGAAAAAGAAAGGGGAAAAGAAAGGAAAAGAGGAGAGGAAAAGAGGAAGGAAAGGAGAGGAGAGGAAAGGAAGAAGGAAAGGAAAGCGAGAAGGAAAGTCAGAAGTAAATTAAAGGGGGATGAAAAGGAGGGGAAAGGAGAGGAAAAGATGAAAATTGCCAAGTAGAGAAACTTAGGAGGTAAAATAGAAAGTTAGAGAATACAAAGATATAATATAGTAGAAAGATGTTTTAATACTGAGCTGACACCGAGGACATTTTTTACATTCTAATAGAAACGTCCCATGGATATGCTGATGTAACAAACCCTCTTGTTTGATGTGCCTAGCACTTTCAAGCTACACAATAGACAACTGTCTATAAGAATGTCAAAGATAAGTTTTCTCCTGCCGTCATTCTGGCTTACACCCAAAAGAAACAAAAACACATTTGAACTTTTCCCGAAATGTCTTACAAACTGTGCGCAATTATTAAATGTCCAAATCATTCAAAATGTGATTGGAAATGTCACAAAATGACTACAGTGTGGCTTTATGTTTTTTTAGATTTACTTATGTCTATAAATATATACATACATACTAATCTGACATGATCCCTTCTTCAACCAAGAACTTGGAAATAGAAGAAAGGAGAAGTGTAGGTGAAACACTGAGGTACAATGTTTATTGTAATGAATACATTTATTAGTGTATATCATGCAGTAATCAGCAGTAGCTTCATTCAGCTACGGTCAGAGGTCATTAGCATTAGGGTCAGCCATCTTGGAAACTATAGGCTTTGAACAATCAGCTGGAGAACACACTGGTGCATCTTCCTGAAGGTTGTCCTTCTGTTTCCACTGCTGTAGATTCTTTTACATCTTCTGCTGTTTTTTCCCACCACCAGTTACTGCTTGTTTTGCAGCTCCAGTTACTGCTAAATCTGCTTCCTTTCTTCTGCCTGCCTTCTCTGGGTTTTCCTGCACTGTGCTTGCTGCTGTGAAGTCCATTCTCTGTAAAGCAACCCTGTTATTCATTCATACGGCAGTCCCCTCCAGTGAAGTGATGCAGCCTCCATCAGACACTTTAGCATTTAACACTTCCAGGAGTGTGGGATGCCTGTGCCCCCTGCCACATGCTGTGGTTCCATCCCCTGACCCCTACCCCTTTAGAACACAGCTATGATGTAGGGGTTGGAAGATGGGACCACAGAGCGTAGTAGTGGATAAAGGTATCTGACAACCCTATGGGATTTCAAATTCAGAAGAGTAGCAGCGGCCCCTATTGCAGTTCTTATTTAACAGCTTTTGTTAAGGTTCCTTTAAGGGCAGCTTATTCCCCACTCTTTGGTAGTATTTATAGCTGGCTGGTTTTGAGACCTGCTGGTTTACAGCTATCATTTTTTGTACCCACTAACATGGTTGTACTGACCCTCCTGTACCTATGTGATTTTTAGTGGACACAGTCACTCTGGTTAGGCTCTAGAATTTGCTACATGAGCTCCTTCCAAGTAACGGGGAACATATGTAAAGTGTTCTGTAGTCAGCAGTGGTTATAGAGCTTAAATTAATGTCCATACCTTACATTAGACATGTAAGCTGCAGAAAGATTTGGTTCAGCTCGGATATTTGGTTATTTCGGAATTCAGATTCGAAATACAATTTGTTTTGGGTTTTAGACTCATTGTGAATACCACAGAAAACCATATACAGATATTAATACTAAAGCAGAAGCTCCCAGACCTGAATGGCACTCGGGAGTCTGAATTTTTGAATTTCCGAATACCATTTGGGAGCACCGATTCAATTTCATTTGTGAACGAAATTTGGACAGGATCCAAAATTCTGAAACGGAAATTCGGATTCGGACGCATTGGCATGCATTGGGACTCGGAAATTCAGATGTGTCCGAATGTCTGAAATTCTGAACATTTGTACGAATTTTGATTCGGAATGTAATGAATCGCACATGTCTACCTTACATTGTGTTCTCATTTTATTCACAGTATAGTTGTCTCACTTGTATATTTGTCTACCCCTTGCTTATGTAAGATGTTCTAACTTGGGTATGGGTAAATATGTCTTAAGGACATATGCAAGGTAATCATATCCTATTATCTGGCACTCACAGGGATGCAGACCATTTTCTGAGGCCATGATGGTGGTATACTCTCCCCATTAAAAACAGCGCTAAGCTTAGAAGTTTGGGTTTTGTGTCTCAACATGGCAGAGACAAAGACTGCTCTTGTACTACTCAATCATTAGAAGCATGTGTCTAGATGCCATGCCTAAACTGACTTTTTTTCAGAAAGCTGTCCATTAAGTGGTCTTGATGATGTATCTATTCTCCACATGTTTGTTTGATCCCCTCCCTCTTTATTAAAAGCCTAGTTAGCTGCCAAAGTAATTTTGTTTAAGTAGGGCGGCAAGCACCAAACCAATTAGAACTTATTCTGCAATAATTTGCACAAATCAGATCCAAAATTCACTTCACCAGCAACTATTTACTTTGCAAATTGGCCAGTCACCACATTGAGGTGTTTTAAAAGACGTTTACCTGTAAAATTCTCCCTTATCTCCAAGAACCCTGAGACCAATTCTGAGTGCCACCATCTTGGATGTGATGTCAGCAGCCCCAACAGACTCAAGTGACACTCTAGGGCACCCCGGCAGGGCTGTCATTAACACAGGGCAAAAAGGGCAGTTGCCCGGGGCCCAGTCATTGTTGTGGGGCCCAAAGCAGCTGCCCCTTGAGCCCGCAAAAGAAACACACGTGTCACCATTCTGTTTACTATGCGATTGTGTACTGTTGCTTAGCCCCTGCCATACGCTGCATAGCGCGATGTCTCACGCAGGGTCATGTCTCCCTCTAAGTTTTCCACCTATCTGCTCTTTTGGAGAGCGAAAGTGCATGGCGGGAGAGGGGCAGGTAGAGGGTAGGCGGCCAAAGAAAATGTTTGCCCAGGGTCCAATTATTATTAAAGATGGCCCTGCACCACGGAATGCCTCAACATCTTTCCATGGTGCGGGTAGACTTCTGATGTGAAAATAGTGGGCTGTAATGGGAAAGGGGAGCCTAGTGTGAAATGGGGTATGCTGATGTGAAAGGCGAGTTCTAATGTGAAGGGGGGGCTCCAGATTTGAAGGGGGGACTCTGATATGTGTTTTGTATTTTCAATAATGAATCCAGATCAAACAAATATACATTGCCCAGCAAAGTATTTCTTTACATTTGTGCCCAAACACCTACAGCCATCCTGTTTCCAAACAGCTCCAACTCTCTCAGTTCAGCTTCCCCAGTACAAGATTACAAGGGATAGAGCAGCCTGAAGCAGTTGGCCATCTACTAGTTTGGAGAAGGGAGAAAGGAGTAAAGGTAAACTAGAGGATTGCTGTGCTGTCCTTGTGAGTTTGTGGGCACAGACACAGCGTACTAGCACACACAAGGATGGCTCCATAGAACTCTGCAAGGCAAAGGAGCCACCCTAAAACAGGATATCAGGACCAGTGCTCATGGGACCAGCTGATTCTGCAGGAAGTTTAACCTTCTAAGTGCAAAGGAGCAGCACCCATTGTATGTGATTTAATAGCATTTGAAATAGTTTAAAAACCTTATGACTTTAATGTCACTTTAAGTTATATGTGTTATGTTCAGCTTCTATTTTGCAAGAGGCTGCTGTACTTTATGTGTGTTAAAGCAAAAATGTTCTGCATTGCCCTCCTAACCATCTTGCCTTGAATTGTATTGTATCCGTATTGTCTTCCTTTATATTGTAAAGTGCTGTGTAAACTGTTGGTGCTATAAAAATCCTGAATAATAATAATAATGATAATATTTATAATAATAATAATACATTAGATACCCATCCATGGAATAACACGGGACGAGATCCTCTCTGTCCTGTCACTTGGATGTTTGCATGTTCCAACATGTATTTAAAGAAGCTCTCCAAGCAGAATTATTCCTAACCCTTGCAGTAGGTTGAGAGCGGAGGGAGAGAGAGGCATTGAGGACCACTCTGGCGGTCTAAAGTCCTGTGAGTCATCCCCTCCTGTACAGTGTTTAGGATGTGAAGGTGCTGAGGGACATTCCATCGCAGGGCCCAGTCTAGCGGGTTCAAGTGAGTATAACTTATTTTATTTTCGTCCGTAGACAAAACAAGCACTTAACCCTTGCAGTGCACAGGTAGCCCTACTGCAAAGGTTAAGGATTATTTGGAGTTCTTCTTTAAAATACCAAAGTGGATCACAGGAGAAGTCAGTATAAAGTGGTCTGGGGGTTTGCTTTACACAGGTAGTGTCACTTTAACCTGATAGGGTCTCTGTATGTGATAAATGCAATGCAATATGTTTTCAGTAGGGATGCACTGATACCGGTTTTTCGGTATCGAGTATGAGTAACCATATTTCTTTTTCGGTACTTGCCAATATCGAATACCAATAAAGTAAGTCCCATTAAGGAAGCCAGGCAGCATTTAATGACCCGCCACCCGGCTTCCTGATTAGCACGGAAGCCGTCTCCATGCTTCCTTGTCACCAGGTGACGCTAAAGCATGGATCGGCCTTCTGGCTAATTAGGAAGCCGGGTGCCGTGTAATGATGCAGCGCACGGCTTCCTGATTGGCCCGGGAAGCCGGCTCCATGCTCCCTCGTCACCAGGTGACGAGGGAGCATGAAGCCGGCTTTCTGGCCAATCAGAAAGCCAGGGGGCGTGTAATATCTCACTATCCGGCTTCCTGATTGGCCAGCTTCCTGACCAATCAGGAAGCTGGGCAGCATGTAATGACTTGTTGCTCGGCCTCCTGATACCAGAAGCTCAAGTAACGGGCTAGGCATTGGAGCATTTGGGCAAGTACGAGTACTCGCCCAAATACTTGGCATCGGTACTGATACCGATACTAGTATCGGTAACTGTGCATCCCTAGTTTTCAGCCATGCAATCATCTGCATTCCTTTTCTGATACATTTCCCAATTTGTCCTCTTCTGCACAAGCTTTCCTTTTAATGACAGTTTTCCCCATAAAAATATGAATTGCAGTATTAAATGAATGACATGACTAAAAATTAATGTGTATCGCAGAGTAAGCAGAGCCAGGAGCCCCGGCCCAACCTCTGATATTTATCACATAGTGGGTGTACGCCATTGGGAACTATATAAAAATTCTTCAAGGTTACCTTAGCTTAATGGTGCTCTTCCCGTTCACTCAGCATTTCTCCCCTTATTGCAAACATCTGCTGGGAAATAAATTAGGTTTCAGATTTGCGAATGACATATTTGGCTTGGAGAACACTTTGCTCATTTCATTCAACAAATACTTATGTTTAATCAAGTTTTTAATTCCAGTAACATTACGGCCCCTCATGCTAAATAACCGATTCATTTAAGAAGGTTTTGTTTTTAATGGAATCAAATAATGTAAGAGCGTTGCTGTTAGACCCTGTAGTAAATGAGCTTCTCCCGTTCCATTTTGGATATACGACACAGTATTTCTTGATTTATCTTTGGCACGGCTTTTCCGATTTCATAAACTTATACCAGATGAACCTTTTCATATTTCTTTAATATGTTCCCCGCTACCCCCAAAACATGACTTAACGTCAGCCCATTCAAGAAAAAATGTCAGCACTTTTGTCAGTTATAGAAAAACTTCAGGCAAGCATTAAACTTTTAAGGTTAATCTTCTTATATATACCTACGAATAAATGAGCAACCTGCAGGAGTACAGTGATATAAGTGTGTGCCCAGGAAAACGTTAAAATATCTAGTTTGTTTTCTTATTCACCGATCAGCAATGACCACCCACCTAATATTGAGTAGGTCCCCCTTCTCCAACCAAAACAGTCCTGACTGGTTGAGGCCTGGACTCCACCAGACCTCTGAAGGTATTTTGTGGTATCTGGCACCAAGCCATCAGTAGCAGATCCTTTAGGTCCTGTAAGTTGTGAGGTGAGGCCTCCATGGATCAGACTGGTTTTCCAAGTACATCCCACAGATGCTAGATTGGATTGAGATCTAGAGAATATGGAGGCCAAGTCAACACCTCAAACTTGTTGTTGTGTTCCTCAAACCATTCTTGAACCATTTTGCAGTGTGGCAGGGCACATTATACTGCAGAAAGAGGCCACTGCCATCAGAGAATACCCGTTCCATGAAGGGGTGTAGTTGGTCAGCAGCAATGTTTAGGAAGGTGGTGCATGTCAAAGTAACATTAACATGAATGGCAGGACCCAAGGTGTCCCAGCAGAACATTACTCAAAGCATCATGTTGCCTCTGCTGCCTTGCCTACTTACCTTAGTACATTCTGGTGCTATCTCTTCCCCAGGTAAGTGACACACACACCCAGGCTTCCACATGATATAAAAGAAAACGTGATTTATCCGACCAGGTCCATTGTTCCTTTATTTTCCTTCCTTGGACCACTTTTGGTAGGTCCTGACCACTGTAGACCGGGAACATCCCACAAACAGCTACAGTTGTGGACTTGTTCTGACCCAGTCATCTATCCATCACATTCTGGCGCTTGTCAAAGTCGCTCAAATCCTTACACTTGCCCATGTGTTCTGCCTCCAACACATCAACTTCAGGGAAAAAAATGTTCACTTGCTGCCTAATATATCCCCCCACTTCCAGGTGCCATTGTAACCAGATAATCAATGTTATTCACTTCACCTCTCAGTGGTCATAATGTTATGGCTGATCGGTGTATATACCTAAGTAGAAATGAGCAGCCTTTAGGAGTACATTGATTTAAGTGTATGTCCAGGCAAACTTGAGTTAGTCTTCTTATATATATATATATCTATGTGTAAATGATCAGACTTCCAGGGTACAGCGATTAATACGCATGCCCAGCTAAACATTTATTTTTCTTAGCTTTGGATACAGTGGGGAAGAATTGAAAGCCAGGTTGGATTTTTTACTGCCATTTAGGGCTCCATTAGAGAAATGTCCTCTTGTCTCCATTAGAGAAATGTCCTCAAAATTTTACCAGATAGGAAGTGAGTAGAAACCTTTTACAGCTGGTTATACACAAGTTTGTTCGAAAAAAAAAAGTTTTTGAAATGTTTATTAATAGTTATTTGGGTGATGAACGAAACTCTAACAATGAATATGGACAAACTGAGATTTTTTGTATTAACGTAAGTATGAAAATCTACCAATGTATAGTCACCTTCACTGCAATACAGATAGACATAAAAATGCTTTTTATAAGAGGAGGGGAAGGCTAGAACCCTTGACAGACTTCCTGTCTAGTGAAACCTTTGTCAACAGAAAAGGAAGCGAGAGAAAATACCTCAAAAAGTTCCCTAGAAAGCAGTTCAACCGAGAAAAGGGTTCCAATCCTTCCTCTCCAAAAAGATTTTGGCTTGAACTAAATTTTAATGCTCTTCTGCAATGATAATAATAATAATCCAGCTAAATCTGTGAATAAGAAATGTATTTATTTATTATGTATTTGTTACATGTATTGTGAAGGGTTTTTCTGAAAGTATACAGTACTTGTAGAATTGTCTGTGCTGCACAGAATCATGCAATTCAGTAAGGTGCATGTAATTCAGTATATCTAAACCCAAGAACAAAAATGTCACATTTTGCAATTTACCAGTCCTTAGATGTGGTGGCTGCATTAGTTTTCACCAGGTGATCCTGCTAGTAATACACTTGTACTTAGCAATGGAGAAGCAGAATTATCACCCAGGGTGAGAAGTGTGTTAGGGTTACAGAAAGTATAAAGAAATTATGGACACCGGCACTCCAAGGTAGTATAACGTCTTTTTATTGACGTATCATGCAACAATACACTTATTGCAACGTTTCGGGGTCACACAGGATCCCCTTCATCAGGCAGAACAAGTTGGACAAGTTGTTAAGCCTGATGAAGGGGATCCTGTGTGACCCCGAAATGTTGCAATAAGTGTATTGTTGCATGATACGTCAATAAAAAGACGTTATACTACCTTGGAGTGCCGGTGTCCATAATTTCTTTATACTACTCAGACGGTGGCCATCCGTCGACTACTGATGCACCCAACCTATTACTATAAATTAGCAGTAAGGAGTGCAATGGGTACATGGACTGTAACTGAGGGTTACAGAAAGGTCTGTCCTTAGTTAGATGCGTTGAAAAATGTATCGCAAGCTAACAGATCGCAACACAATGGGCCCTCGAGGTAAGTATTCTTCTATGTGGGTTATACCGTGGGGCAAGCAGTAAATTACAACTTTACTGGAAGGACCACGCTATGCCCCCACACACCCAGAATTGCAGATAGCCGTGGTAATCGAAGCCCTGCAACCGATCAAATATTTTACTCACTACCTGCTGCAAAGGTAAGTATTCAGCATCTACGACTGGGTCGTTTTAGGCCCCATTCACACCAAACCCATAGTCATCCATTTTTCAATGGATGCCAAAGCAAGGACATCTGATGAATGAATGGGTGTGAATGGGAGCAGTTCACACTAGTGCGTTACATAGTGTTGTGCTGCCCTCCACTGAAAGATAAATCAGATTCTACTTTTTTTCAATGCAACACAACGGTGTGAACTTCTAACACCTGTCAAAATAAGGCAGAATCAAAAACCTTACATAGCTCAGTGTAAAGACCAAAACAAACAAACCCCCCCCCAAAAAATGTAACATAACACAATATCTGTAAAAAAAATAAGTCAAGGCAACTGGACTTGCTGTATTTTTCTTGAAGACGTTTCACTGGTCATCCGACCAGCTTTCTCAATTCAGAATGACTTGTACAAAAATTCTCTGGGAATAAATGTGGTGAATTTTGTTCCAATCCACATAATCTGTTAGTCACAACCAGGTGTTGATGGCATTTGCATAATTGGAGTCTAGGAGGTGTTAATAAGCTGCCCAGAGGGTTGGGAGGGCCAATAAGAGTACTTAGTATAAAATTGCACGTATCCTTTGAAATGCCTTCTGTATCTCCATCATTTAAAAATTCTGCCTGTGCCCATCTATTACACTGGGGTACAGTAGTTACAAAAGGCATGGCAGAAATGACTCTATCCTTCCGTCTTTCCAGTCTGCAGCTCTAATAGTATTATTACAGCAGCGTTGGATGGGAATGCAGCTTATGTAGCAAATAAAAGGTCAAACAGAGTGTTTCAAATTGATTTTATCTAAACACATTATATAAAATATCTCCATGGGCAATATGTTTAAAAAGACTTAAAACAATACCTGTGTGGCTTGCTTCTACTGTTATAAAGGTATAAACAATAAAAAAAGAGCATTAAAAAAAAACCCAAAGGAACTCTTTCATCATTGGAGGGTTGCAAAGAAAACTACAAAAGCTGTAAAAAAGAAATCAGGCTGGCAAAAATTCAAAATAAACAACCGGTTCCTAAAGAGAGTGAGACCAATACCCAGAAATTCTTTAAATACATAAATAGTAAAAATACAAAAGCTTTAAGTATCTTCTTTAGCTATATTTTCTTTACTGTAGATGAACAGACTTCATATGATCTCCATAATGGGCTTTCTTGTTGTTGACATGATAAGGAACCATACTGATTACTTTATGATCAATAGACTTAAACCAGCAGCTGTTATGGATAGCACAGTCTTAGGACTAGAAGAGCACATAGATGCATGCTCCTAGTTCTCCAGACTAAGGTACTATATATGGCACATATGTGGCAAAATATAAGAAAATGACAGATTATGGAGCTACAGGTTAAAAGAAGCACAGATTCAAGCAAGAAACATAGGGGTCTATTCACTAAGCTGCCGAAGGATCTGGCCGTAGCTTCGGCTGATCTTTCGGCAAGATTTTTGTCCCCAGGACCCCTTTGGTTCAGTAGAACCGAAGGGTTGCTGTACGGGCTATTCACTATAGACCGTACAGCTCCCGAAGTTGGCCGAGCGGCTCAGTCGAGCTGAAGGCATATGCATCATCTCGACTGAGCAGAGGTGAAAGGCGAAGCTGGCCGAAAGGCCGACAGCCTGCTACAGACTGCTGGGCGGAGCCAGCCGGCCACTTGCACAGGCAGATCAGCGTCCCTGGTTACCAGATAACCAGGGACACTGATCTCCAGACAGCCTAACTCTCCCGGACTCCCGGGAGAGAGTTACTTTCTGCTGGAAAGTTTTACTCTGCTCGATCGAGCAGAGTAAACCTTTCCCTGCTCTGTTGTCTTTCTTTTTTTTTTTTCTTCTGATATCAAAAACCGTTAGCTGCCATCAGAACAAAAAAAATAAGCATAGGTATGCATAGCTACATTCCTATTGGCTATTGCAATTTGCAATAGCCAATAGCAAACTAGCTATTGCACCCGCCCACTGCTGCTGTCAATCAGCAGAGGGGAACTTCAGTTCTCCATCAGTTCTCCATCCCCCTCTAGTGCACCCCCCAGCAGCAGAGGGAGGGTGCAATAGCTAGTTTGCTATTGGCTATTGCAAATTGAAATAGCCAATAGGAATGTAGCTATGCATTCCTATGATTATTTTTGTTGTTGTTGTTGTTGTTGTTGTTCTGATGGCAGCCAACGGCTCCGATATCAGAAGAAAAGGGGGAAAAAACAACAGAGCAGGGAAAGGTTTATTCTGCTCGATCGAGCAAAGTAAAACTTTCCGGGAGAGTTTTTTTTGTTATTATTCTGACGGCAGCAGAACCAATAGAAAACACTGTCACTGCTAGCTCCGCCCAAACATTTTCTATTCTTTTTTTTTCTACTTTTTTAACTATATTTCTATTCTGCTCAATACCATAGAGGTATCGAGCAGGATTGCCGAGCCGAATGCCGCTCGGCGGCATTCGGCTATTCACTCACTGCTGTTCAGCATCTATGAGAATAGGTCGAACAGCAGTGAGTAGCCTGCCGGAGGTTCGGTTCAGTCGATCCAGATGTTGGATCGGCTGTGTCGAACTCCTTCTGCACTTCCGATTGGCCAAACATGCTGAGCATGTTCGGCTGACATGAAGCCATGCGAAGCAAGCCGATGTACGGCTGATTTCAGATGATATACGGCTGATTTCAGCCGTACCAGCCTGAAGTGAATAGCCGAACAGCGTTCGGCTCACTTCACTTGGGGTCGGTTGTTCACTCGGCTGCCCTCGGCAGCTTAGTGAATAGACCACATAATTTTGCCTCTAAGCATTAGTAAGACATTATCTTATAATAGGGGACATTATCTTATATATGCAGTTCAGATTTGGACATACTGTAGTTTTACAGCTTGAAAGAGTGTAGAAAATGGCAACTAAATTAATAAAGGGTCAAAGTAAATTGGAGCAAATCAAATATTTCCTCTATGAATCCTCTTATTGATCTGGAACTGAGTACTAGCTGTCGATTGAAGCTTACTGGCAAATTCAAATACTACGACTCATCAGTATCCTTAGATTTTTGCTGCCTGAGGAGGGCAGGTGGGGGCAGTTGGGTGGTGGTGATGGTGGAGGGGGGTAAAGGAGACGTTGCCTCCAGATAGGAGAGTGAGGCCGCCTTCTGTAGGCTCTTCATCTCCTGGCCTGACTCTTAGTAACCTAAGAAACTCTGGCTGGGGTCCCACCCAGCTCCTGGCAACCAGTGACATGACTGGTTGCCAGAAGCTGGGCGGGATGCAGGGCCAGAGCATACCAGGTTTGCATGGGAAGTTTCCGTCCCACCCACCTCCTGACAACCAGTGACATCCACTGGTTGTCAGCAGCTGGGCAGGATGCAGGCCAGAGCGTCCCAGTTTGCTAAGAGCTGGACTGTTTAGATGTGTATGGCCCTTATACATCTCCTCACTGTTTTAGGCTACTTACTTTGCAATGGTATTTCCCATTAGTTTAGTGAATGAGGTGAAGCTCTGCGGACTGCCATCACCTATTCATGTGAGGAAAAATAAAAATGATATTTTGTTTGCACATGATTGGGTGACGGAAGTTATCACAGCATAACCTCATTCACTGATCTAAGGGGAAACTTCCCCTGCAAAGTGCAAATTTCCTTGCCTTTAGTAAATCAACCCCAATGACTCTCGCACTGTCTTGTCTTTACAACATAATGGACATAATGGGGTTAATAAAGGCAAATAGTCTGTTCACTTTGCAAGGGAATTTGTACTTTGAAAGGAAAATTTTACCTTTTAGTTTTTTTATGTTTTTTTTTAATCAATTACTTTTTATTAAAGTGACATTAAAGTATAATTTGTTTTCCCTCCCCCCAATGTTAATGTTAGCACTTGCCTTAAATTATGTCTCTTAATCCGATCATCTTCTTCTTTCCTGTCGTGTTTTCAGCTGTCCCTCCAGCGCCGTTTCAGGTCTCCGATCCAGTCCTGACTCCTCTGTGCTTGCCGGCACTTCCTGTCCCAAGGTGTCTGCATGCGGGCAGGGCCGGCCTTAGGCCTTTAGGCGCCCTGTGCGAGAAAGCTTTACAGCGCCCCTCAATGACCACACCCCTCAGTGGCCACACCCCCAGTAACCACACCCATTTTCCCCCAATATCCGCACCATTTAAAGACTCCTATTTTGTTAAGCCGCAAAGAAACATATTAAAAAGTATGATAAAAATAAAACTTTTAAAAGTATTAAACTTGTAGCACAATATAAGTATTCTTATCAAATAAAACAACAGAAGGTAAACAATAAATTTCAAACTAAAATAGAGTCTGTAAATATAAAGTGTCAGGTTGTTATGCCGACCCCTTTTTCAAGTAAGTGTATCTAGAAAAGTAAAAATAAAAAACAGAACACAAAACCCAGACTACATGTAAAATGAATGAATTACTATATGTCCGAATATACGAAAAATGTATTCCCGCACATAATAATTTGTTTGAGAATGTGCGACAGCCATGTTGGCCACCGGCGTGTTCTGTAAATGCGTGCCACCATCTTGGAGGCGGGGAGCATGATGTTACATGACGCCATGCATGCGTGGTGTCAGGTGACGTCACACGCCAATATTGGCCCCACCATCTTGGTGTATACCTAGATATACACCAAGATGGCGGTGCCCAACACATGCGGTGTTATACAATGTCATGCGCCCTGCCTCCAGAACACGCCAATGGCTGAATCCAAAATAGCATAAAAATTTGTTTTGTTTGATGAAACGAATGAAACGTTTTTAGTTTTTGTTAATTTCATCTGAAATGAATTTTTAGTCTTGGCACATGTCTAATAATATGTGTGTGTGTGGGGAGGAGGTGGGGGGTTAAAAAATAAAAACCCCATTGGTGAATAAAAGCCACCAAAAGAAAGCTCTATCTGTCCCCAAAAAATGGTATGAAAATCGTTTCAGTAAAGCGTTGCATGACGGAATAAACATCAGTCAAAGTACCGCAGCGCTGAATACTGAAAAATGGCCTGGCCAGGAAGGGGGTGAAACACTATGGCCTTCAAGTGGTTAAATAAAAAATGTTTTATTTATTTATTTATTTATTTTTTACTGTTGGGGGCTACGGGGAAATATTAGGGCTACAAACAGACCCCTGACATTTCCTTTTTAAAATAGAAACGAAATTGAGGACACCAAGTCCTCAATTTCTTTTTCATTCAGCACTCAATGAATGGGAAGCACTCAGCACAGAGGCTTCCCATTCATATTTACTATCACCAGGTTCTGAATGGGGAGAAGCCTATGTAGTGAGTGCTTCTCCCCATTGAGGAAAACTTGAATGAACAGGCTGTGATATAAATCACAGCCTGTTCATTCATAACTGGGGACACATAGTACTATGCTCAATGCTAAAGCCTGATGAAGGGACCCCGTGCGGTCCCGAAAGCGCTTGTTTGGTCATATGACAAAAAACTTCAATAAATGAAGCTTTTGCTATCTTAAAATGATTGGTGTGCTGGTGACATTTCTACAATTTTGCTGACATTCGCGGCGCCATCCGCAGTCACTGCGAGCACCCCCCACTACAAGGGACATATCGGTAAGGAGTGCGACAAGGATAGTACTTATACACCTAGTACTATATGTCCCCAGTTATTTGCAAACACTGGAGTGATCAGACGATTGCTCCAGTGTTTGTCTTTCTCACATGGAGGATCGGTAAATATCAATGATATTTACCGATCTCCCACTCTGCCACGCACAGATGACAGTGGCTCTGATCTCCTCCCTGTTCGGCCATCCTGACAGCTGAGGGCGCGGCTTCTCTCCCCCTCACCGCTCGGCCATCCTGACAGCAGGCAGCGCTCCCTCCTGCGCCCCCGCCCCCCCCCCTGCAGGGCGAACGAGGGAGCGCTGTCATGTCGGATGGCCAGCGGTGAGGAGGGGAGAAGCCACCCCGAGGACGAGGTGTGTCGGCCGCCTGGCGCCTTTGTTGCCATGGCGCCCTGTGCGGCCACACAGCTTGCACACCCCTAAGGCCGGCCCTGCATGCGGGTGCATGCTGCTCCATAGACTTACCTTGTGTCTCTCCTTGTTCCTGTCCGAAAATCTGAACTGCGCATGCGCCCGCCCCAAGATCCTTTGCGGCCGCCTGAGATTTTGAAAAAAAAGGTTTTTGCATATATCTACTGCTTGCTAGCCGTAGATATATGCAAAAAAAAACAGAGGGTTTAATAACCCTTTAAGTTTTACCCATAACACGAAAAAAAAGAAAAGCAAAAAGAAAACAAGTACAGCAATGAATAAAGAAATATAGAAACAGCAGACAATTCAGATTATTATACAAAATATAACATATTAGCACAGGTGATTTGTTTAACAGACTCTGGCATTCATCTTCTTACATAAGACATGATATTATATAAGTCGCTTAAAAAAACACACAAAATCAAGTGGTTTAGGTTAGTGACTTTCACATTTTTTGCAAAGTGAATTTTCATCACTGAGGGAAGAATATTTTCACATGTTGATGCTTATTAACCTGAACCTGGATAACATGCACTTTGACATTTCAATAAAATATATTATACAAAAAATGAATAAAAAGAATAGAGGATCTCAGGCGCGAGAAATGATTAGCTGAACGAAATGTATTCTCACTCTAGAAGAGGCAGTTAATGGGTGATTATCTCACCTTGCATTAATACATAATGAATACAACATTGATACATTGTATATAGTAAACTCAGAGGAACGTTGTTCACTTTCAAAGAAGAATGTCGCTCCAGGGGGTATTCTAATTACATTTGAGACTCAAGTAGAACATTTCCCAGCTTCTAACAAATTAGACAACAATATATGACTTTTTTTTTTACTTTGATCTGGTGTACACCGTCTGACTCCCAGAAGCATATGAGGGCCCCCAGAGGCAGGGTGGGCTGACATTCCTACTCAGTGGTAAGTCCTTAGCCGGTTGTGGGATGTGAATGTAAATCTTTGAAAACCCTTAAAGTGACAGGCGCCCAACTTTACATTCACATCCCACAACCGGCAAAGGACTTACCACTGAGAAGGAATGTCAGCCCACCCTGCCTCTGGGGGCCCTCATATGCTTCTGATAGCTCGCATGGGAGAGAGGGTGACGGGCTACAGACACCTAGGACAGTACAGACTTCAGACTCACTGACCACTTCTCAGCGGAGAGAGCCTTTAAGCCGATTGTGGATGATGCTGGTTAGCAGACATCTTCTGGTTTCCTTCAAGGAGAGTCACCAGGACCCTGCCAGGTTCCAGCCTTCACTCAGCTTCACCTTCCAACAGAGTCACTCTCCCTGGCACTCCTTCCCAGCAACAGCTTCCCACTTCGCTGGCAGGATAGCCTGACATTGGGCCTCCATTCCTGACCACCTACAGACTTTTCCCTGGGCTGCAGGTCTGGCCAGCGTACACAGCACAACACCCACACGCTCCTGCCTGGGGGAAGAGGCACTCACAAGGTCAGCTCTGAATTTTTATGCCCCCCCGCATTCACCACTGGCCAAGAACCTCCTAGTGATTGGCCAGGGATACATACCTATTCATAGCACAGCATTATTGGATGTTCTACTCTATTGCAAGGCCGCACCCAGCAGCAGGCAAATACTAATAATAACAGTGAGCTTAGGGGAAACCAAATGAGCCCGGAACTATTAAATCAGCTTAACCCAGTTACAGTCCAACAGAACTAAATTTAAGAAGTCACCCACTTAGGGCTAGGTGTCTACACAGGATCAACTGCTGGTTTTTGTATATTGTTTTTGGATTGAATTAGATAGACTATAAATATATATCTATGTAAAACTGTAGGTGCCAGTTGAGAAATGTAGTCACTGACATGCCAATTGCTCACAAGCCCCCTATGTGATAGTATATTAGTGGTGACAGCTTCTCTTTAAGTTGACATTAGGAGTCTATTAGACCCCTAGTGTCACATTTCAACTCCAAAGAAGCTGATAAAATGCAGATCGTGCTTGAATAGCTTCTTCCCTGGCTTCTCTAGCCGGGGAATGACAGCTAAAGAACCAGAAGATCCAGGACCAGAAGAAACAAATAAGATGCAATCAGTGTCACTTCCAGCTCCATTCCGCAGGGAGGAGATGGGCGAATGGATGTTTGCTGGTCTCTCTCCCCTCTATCTTGTGACACATGATGCCGGTCCTAGGCCCACAGGAGGGGCAGCAGAGCTCAGGAAGCAACACGGGGGTGTTCACTGGGGGGCACCTTTCACCTACCCCTGGAAGTGATCTGACAGCAGCTCAGCTGCCACATGCACCTCCACTGCAAAGCCAGATAGCGGATTTACACAGCTAAATGGAGCCCTGGAGTCAGAGCCGTAACTAGAACCTTCAGGGCCACGGTGCAAGAAACCATGAATTCCCCTCCCCCAACCGCCATGGCACCGCATGGTTAACAGGAAGGCTGCCAAGGTCCCCAGCAAGTGTGGGACCTCAGGCAGCCGCTTGTTTAAATTTTAGTGCCAGTGTTTTGTCAAGAACGCCGACCCTGTATCTGCGCTTACGTACAGACGGGATTACCGAGGAAACCGGCATTTATTTACAAAGTATTCGTTTGTAATGGTTAATTGTGACCGTTAAAAATATACCGTCCATGGCAGTAAATGATGGATGGCAGGAAATTATGGAATATTATTAACAGTCGCAATTAACGATTAAAATGAAATACTCTGTGAATAAATCCCGGTTTCCTCAATAACACTGGTCTGTTCGCAAGCGCAGATGCTGAGGTCGGCAAATTCGACTACGTCGGTGTTCTCAACATAACACCGGTATCTGCGTTTAGTATCGGGGCATTTTCACAAGTATGAGTACTCGTGAAAATGCCCAGTATTGGCACTGGTGTATCTCTACTTAAAAATATAATGTATTGCTGGGACTTGTAGTCCTACATAGTTGGAGCTGTCTGCATTGCTGTATAATCATCATACAGCAATGCAGATTACCACCAGCTGTGCTGGACTACAAGTCCCAGCAATATATTATAATAAAAGTCAGCACTACAGAATATCACCAGCCCCCCCCCCACACTATAATCTATTGCTGGGACTTGTAGTCTTACATAGCTGGTGCTATTCTGCATTGCTGTATAATCATCATGCAGTAGCTAAGGACCAGTGACAGCCTCTCCATCCCTGACGCACAGCCGCACGTACGTGCTGCGGGTGGCTGTGCAAGAAGGAAGGAGCGGCACGATCTGGGGGGGCGGGCCTCTTCTTCCTCGCTGGGCCCCCCCAAGTGGCGGAACACCAGGGCCCGGTCGCAATTGCGACCGCTGCGACCCTGGTAGTACCTGGAGTCTGTTTGCAATCCTTTACAAAGGGTTAAACCTTCTACAAACTCCATGCAAACTACAAAATACACTGTTAGAATACACTTATGAGAACTGTTTTACCTGCCAAAGGATTTGTATTTCTGTCCATCTAGTCCTGTGATTTACTAAGCCCAGCAGAGCAAGGTTGGTGACCTGATTTTTCTCTGATTTAAACAATACAGCTTGGTCACATCCCTAAATGCAGTCTGTGATTGGTCAGAGAAGGAGTAGCAGGCCATTCATGTATCATCATCCCTCTGCTATGTCCTATATCTCAGTATCCCCCCTAGTCCTCTGCGTCACATTACAAGAGGTTGATGTCAATACAAATTAAAATGTACTTCAACCCTAACAATAAACTTCTCTTACTTCCTCCTTTATACATTTAAAAGTGTTTTTTTTATATATATCTGTTTGATAAGTGCAAAACAATTCCTGTTGCTCCTGTCAAAAATTCTGTATCCTGTTCCTGTGTTATCTCCAAAGAGCCTAAACAGCCCTCCCAGTTCTTATCTCAGACTAAAGAACAATTATTCTCTGGGCAAAGGGGGGTATTATGTAGTTTAGCAAAAGACAACTTGGGCACAACTTGGGATAATGTTTCTTGATTTCAGTCTACAAAATCTTGCGTCAGCACACATTAAGAAATGAGGAACTGAGTGCGTTTGTGCCAGATCAACAGCATACTTGGTAACATATTCATCCCAGTCTTCGGGATGCTGTCACCCGTGCCCATGAACCATGCTTGACATGCCCACCTTCTGAGCGGTCTTGCGCAGATCATGCATGCTTTTCTTGTGGTCCCGCTCCTAATTATTATTATACAGGATTTATATAGCGCCAACAGTTTGCACAGCGCTTTACAATATAAGGAAGACATTACAATTACAATACAATTCAAGACAAGTTGGTAAGGAGGGCCCTGCCTGTAAGGGCTTACAATATAGAAGGGAGGGACCAGTGATACATGAGGAGGGAGCTGTGTGGGAATTCATTGTTTGAGAACGTGATGGTTGAGTGGTTAGTTTGACGCGGGATAGGCTTCCCTTAAGAGATAAGTCTTTAGGGATCTCCTAAAGCCAGTTAGAGTAAGAGATAGACGGACAGGTTGGGGTAAATAGTTCCAGAGGATGGTAGAGACTCTAGGGAAGTCCTGGAGGCGAGTATGGGAGGAGTTGACGAGGGAGCTGGAAAGCAGGAGGTCTTTTGAAGAGCAGAGGGGACGGTTAGGGTGATACTTTGAGACAAGGTTTGAGATAAAGCCAGGGGCAGAATTGTGGATGGCTTTGTAAGTGGCTGTTACTATTTAAAATGTTATCCTCTGGGCGATTGGAAGCCAGTGCAGGGATTGGTGGGTGATGGAAGCCAGTGGTGGGATTGACTGAGGGGGGTTTCAGACACTGAGCGGTTGGTTAGGTAGATGCGTCTAGCAGTAGCAATTATGATACAATGAATGGAGGATAGCCTATGTAGAGGTATTAGCCAGCCTTCCAAGCGTTCCCACCCATATCACACCCACTCTTTGGGCAATGCTGCCTCCATTTATGCAGGAACTGCCCACTAATGTGATCCCCTTAACTCAGAATAAGGACGATGCTGTGATCCTAGGGCAAGGCCCAGGACACAGCATCATGGGACCAAGGTGCAACAAATAAATGTCTGTACTTTCGTAGTTTGCGGCCGGCGGACACCTTACACCGGAGCCCGCAACTTCCCACAAGGTCACCGCTGCCGCCTTCTGCGCTCTGCCGCCCCGCGGCCGGGCCTCGGTGGCCTTGTGGGAAGTCCGGGCCTGCTTGCAGGGTCATTAAAGTGATAAAACATGGGCAAATGTGCACGCTTTGCAGAGATGTACAGCGGTTTTGTCTTTTTTTTCACCCTGACATACTCCTTGAAGTACTTACAAAGTTGCATTTACACAAGTTTTAATTCTTTTTTTTTTTTAATGAATACAAAACTACATTGATTGTTTCTTTTTATATCTACCTAGTTGATCGTCAATAGTAATATGACTGAATAATGAAGGCTGAAATAGAAATGTGACATGGTACAGCCGTACGGTGTAAGTATTTTACCGCCGCCTCATTTATGCAGAAGCTTGTGTGTTATTTAACTTGCAGTAGCCTGCAAACTCTTTTTCCAGATGTGAATTCATAATTCTCCAAAGGACGTAAAAAGTTATCATAAGATTTATGGCGGATAATTTATTAATCAGGTTTTTCTGTTGGGTGATTCAGAGATCTGCTTAGCAAGATGAAAGAGCTTTAAAATAAGTAATTTTAACGAAATGTGGGTAGCATTATAATATCAGGTTTCTGCTTGCATCCAAATTATTTCAGTGACGGTTTGTTTTATAGGCAGTAGCCAATGGCGGGTAATGACATCTTGAAAATTAGTGTGTACGACCCGAAACAGCCAGTGCAACCTGCTGCAAACTGCAATTTCTTCAAATCATGTTTTGTTACAGTCATTTTGGTACGGAGTTAAAGACTTCTCCATGCCTCTACGGTATTTTGTTCTGATTTAATGGCAGCGTAATGAATGCTAGTGAATGGATTCAGGACTCATACATCAAGCAGCTCAAATGGCCCATTTGGTATTTCATTTTATATTATGTATGAGCTATATGGATTTTAACCCCAATTTTTTTGGAAGGGTTGCATTAATGTATTTAAATATACAGTACAATCAAACAGAAAAACATTCCTTTTCTTATCTTATGGCCAAATAGTCTGATTTAGACATAGCCTGACAATAATTGGTCTGTGCAATGGAACCAAGCAACCATATGATTAACAGAAAGCATAGAACATAGAAATAGAAGGCATAGAAAATCCAGTAATATTATGACCACATCTGCCAGTAGGGATGTCCCGATACCACTTTTTCAAGACCAAGTACATGTACTGTCCCTCAGGTACTCGCCGATACCAATTACCGATACTTTTCTTAAAGGGACATGTGACATTTTTTCTAAAACAATACAGACTGATGATTTTAGGGCACTTTCTTGCGGAGCATGTTCATAATATTTCCCACATCCAATCTAATGTCTCAGTCATTGCTTCCTATCAGCAATACTTTGTATAACTTCAAGTTTGATTGGGGAAAGTGGGACAGATTGGAAGAAGCATGGCAGAATTGTTACTCTATTTCTGCAGCCTGATCATTTTAAAGAGTTATAATTCTGCTCTGCTAACTTAAATAGGTTAAATCAAATGATCCGTAGTATAAAGTACAAACTTGCAGTACACTGCAGAAATAGTTACAATTCTCCCCAGCTAACCTGAATTGGTTAAAATTTAACCTATTCAAGTTAGCAGGGAAGAATTGTATTTCCACAGTGTATTGAAAGTGTGTATTGTGTTCTATGGATCATTGAACCATTAAATGATCCATAGTACACAGTACACACTTCCAGCACACCGCAGAAATAGTTACAATTCTTCACTGCTAACTTGAATAGGTTACATTTTACGCTATTCAGGTTAGCTGGGGAGAATTGTAACTATTTCTGCAGTGTGCTGCAAGTGTGTACTGTGTACTATGGATCATTTAACGGTTAAATGATCCATAGTACACAGTTCCAGGACCAGTACACTGCAGAAATAGAGTTACATGTCTTCCCTGCTTCTTCCAATCTGTCCCAACTTCCCGTATCACACCCGCAGCCAGCCCTGTCACAGCTGCTGCATACAAAACATTCAAATGCAACTCACAGGAACGCGGCGCTGTGGAGGAGTCCGTTCCCTGGTCTCCCACCTGGCTCTTCGTTCGTTGGTGCTGTGCGAGAGTGTCATTCCCCCCTCGCTCTCGTGGCTGTGCTGTGGGAGGAGCTTCTGTGAGGTCCCGTTTAGCTGCCCGGCAGGCTGCCCAGAAGACCCCAACAAGCGTGGTACCTCTGGGCAGCCTGGAACTATTAAAAAAATGTAAGTATCGGTATCGGCGCTATGTATCGGGGCATTTTCACAAGTACAAGTACTTGCGAAAATGCCCTATTGGCCCCGATACTTTCCCAAACACACAAATTGCCAGAGCGCCACACAAAGCACTGATGGCACATTGGGTATATTCCAAGATGACAATGCCAGGATTCATCGGGCTCAGATTGTGTAAAGTGGTTCAGGGAGCATGAGAAGATTTTAATTAGGGATGCACCGATACCGATACTAGTATCGATATCGGTGCCGATTCCGAGTATTTGGGCACGTACTCGTACTCGTAGACTCAGGAACTGATGCAACACCAGGGTTCTGGACCAAGGCAGACAGGGACAAGGCCTGTACACACACACACACAGCAGTACAGGATACAGAGGGACACAGGAGCAGGAGTCCAAACAACAATGGGAAGGGAACACAAGGAGGCAACAGAGAGACAGCACAACACAGCTATCTGGAGATAACAGAGGAGCAAGGCTGCAAGGACAAACAGCCACACAGGAGGAAGACAAACTCACAGGAAGCAGGAACTCACAGGGTGCACAGTGGAATCACAGGAGACACAAGAAACAAAGCAGGTAAATGTCAATTCGCAGGGATCCAAGGCAAATAGTAGACAGGGGGTCTGGTAACGACGTGTTGCTTGAACATCAGGCAACAAGTGAGCTGAACATTCAAGTCTGAGGTTCAGCATGGATTGGCAGGGAGCCGAGGCACCTGGGACAGGAGGCAAAACCCGGCGCCGGATTTTCACAGGGCAGTGTGACAATTGTAGAGTATGTCTATGGGTGTACTAGCACCTCGATCTCTGGCTGCAGAAGTTGCAGGTGTAAACAGTTCCAAATAGGATCATAGTCCTTACTCATAATCAAGGAACAGTCTTGGCCAAATTAATAGACCTCCACAGGCAACTACAATACCAGTGATGGGGCAACACAATCAGGCCTTCTCAGAGTCTCACCAGTAAGATAAAGTAGTAAAGAACACTGAGCCATTACAGCACATGGTTCCTCAGGGGAGTACATTGTCTAGAATGGCATATCGCTTCAGCAGCCTCTACCTTTGATTCTAGTGAGATTGCAGTATTCAGTGAAGATAATCTCTGATTATGTATGTTTTCCCTGTGTGCTTATTTTAGTCCACTTAGCTTATAACAGATCTGTAACAGATTTACTTTGAAGCCCATTTTAGGCTCCATGCTTCATTCCAAATTAACCCCCTCTCATTTTGGCACCCACTGGCTATGTTTTCCTTTTTTGTTTTAATACCTACCTTTTCCAAAGTCCTCAGGCCAGTCACGTGGTTCTACATGGGTCCTCTTCATATTCACCTGTTCTCTGAGCTAGGCAGGTGCAGTGTGAATGAAGGGCACTGTGGTGATGCTCCCTCGGGGTGGGGCCTTGATCTTCTGCATTCACATTAAATTCCTCAGTCTTTCACTGACACTGGGCCATTGTTGGCAAAGAAGATTGACCGACACTGGGCCATTGTTGCCAAAGAAGATTTAGTACTATGTGCTACTCTGGGTTAACGGCAAGTATTGAAGTCTAAAGTGCTTATTTTTTATAGCACCTGGGGGGGGGGGACAGAAAAAAAAACAAGAAATGCTAAAAAAAAACAAAACAAGAAATGCATCAAATTTGTGAGGTGGTAACTAGAAATCTAGTAATTGCCAGAGCTGTAGACTGTCTGGCTGGATTATAGTTGACATTTATCTGGTTATTTCCAGGTGCCTGGCATTGGTTGTACCTACCTGGGTGGAGTCTGACTCTTCTGTAATGTGGGGCAGCCAATGAGGGGCACTGTAAGTGTATGTACAGTCCACTAGCCAATCACTGGGCTTCTCTCAGCCAGTGTTGCATGCTGGGATAGGGTACATATACTGGAGGGAATTGCCATGTGCTCAGTTTGGGACCAGCCATGGATTAGTCCAGGTTGGGGTGCTATCCAGCTTGCCCCCAGGGTAGGGATGCTGGAATGTGAGAAGTGTTTCCCGGGGCCTCAATTTTGAAGAGGCCTGTGTTGTTGCCAGAGAAGGAGAACCAGGGATGATGATGGCTGCTGAAGGTGCAGCTAACTTAGAGGACCTCAGGAGCATGGTTGGTGTCTCTCCTGCTGAGGATTTATGCTCATCCCCTGCTTATCTGCTACTCAAATTCCTATTCGATGTGCTACCAATGGATCTACACTGAGATGCTAAAAGGGTCTGGTGAGTCTGGAGTCTATGTCTGTACCACCCTGGATGTCTAGGATCCCTATACCCTCTCTCCCCAGTATGAACATGTTAATAAAAGTTAATAAGCACTGTACTTCTGGAGCGGATATCAGCTTTGTGGGCACTAGAAGAGGGCAGTTAAATGCTAATGGGGCAGCTGAATACCAAAACCCCTAGACAATAAGTGATGACCCAGGTTATTCCTGCGACTCCTACGGGGGTGAGCACTACAATAGCAATATTTACTGCTATACAGTAGACCAATAGAGGCAACTCTGTGTATGAAACAAAATTAATAAAACATGGGACAGTATGGAGCTATTAGTTAAAATAATCTCAAAATAACTGTCAGGTAAATGTTATAAATATTAACTCAAAATGTGTCCTGACTAAAAATACACCATAGTTTCCCTTGAAAACTATACATCTGTCTGTTAATACATGCAATTTATCTCCAAACTCTGTACATAAATGGGCAGACAGATGGGCAGATATTCCCAAAACACGGGTGAGAATCATGCTGAGCTCTCATCTTGCGTCCTTAAAAAGAGCTTCATGGCAGCAGCCTGTCCCTTTATGTAAATTCAATTTAAACACGATAGCACGAGCAATTATATTGAATTAAAATGATATGAAATTCTTCAAATCAAGATGTAAGTCGAGCAAATGAATTAAATTTATAATCACGCTGGCTAATACTGGCCCAGCGCCAGCGCTCCTTCTCCTCGACCCTCATGCGATCCAGATGTCAGTGATGTCATTAAGGTGTAGTTACTGCCAACACGACGTTTATTTAATCAGGGCAATAATTGCGAGTGAGGGATGAAAGCATAAACATGCATGCCTAGGCCTATTGAAGGAATAGATTTGTTTTTCACGTTCATTTGAGTTTTTGGAGTTTGTTTGGCACTGTGGGAAAATATTTGCATGGGCTAATTTTGTCCTGAGCAAACCACTAGAAAAAGTCGGCGGGAAAAGTGAAAATAATGACCGTGCCAGCAGAATGTTTCACGTATGGCAGGTACTATTGGTCCAGCTGTTTGTTTTCTGGCTTATTTGCAGTTCATCTAATCCTAGGTAAAAAATGGGTCAGTTACTGGAAGCAGCACGCATACTGAATTAACGGAAAACTGTAACTGAAAACATTACTGTTATCCCTATTTGTAGTAGCAATAAAAGTTCCCCCCTAGCTTCAGCACTCCCCCCAACCCCCCCCTGTGCCTCCCCTTCCCCCACACTGTGCCAATATTACCTGGCTTCTCCCCACTTTTTCTATGTCCCGCAGCCTGCTCAGTCCGGGTACTGACGAGATGCCCCGCCTCCTGCAGAGCTTGCACTGTACTGAGAGCCGCGCATTCCTTGTGACAGCTGCTGCACGAGTCATTGAGAGGCAGCTTCCATGCCGCTTCAATGACGGCCCAGCCTTTGCGGCATTAGAGCGGCCCAGGGAGCAATTGTGGACCACCAAAATTTTCTAGTGGACCACCGGTTGGCGGCGACCACTGTTCTAGCTAATATATGTATTTCGTTAATGCTGCAGAATAATATGATTTTGATATTTTCCATTTATAGCTCACTATTGGTAAGATCTTTGCAGTTGAGTTCCAGGGTATGCTAACCTGCTGTCACTAGGGTTACCACCTTTTCTTCAAGCCAAACCCGAACACTGTAGCACCTCGCAGCAATTTTTTGTAACGTATACACAACCCATCTATTTTGTGATTAAATAACATTGAGGTTAATCACATTGGGGGAATTTATCAAAGCAATTTGCGACAGTTTTAGCCTCTTAGCCCTTGTTCACACCTGAACGTTTTGTAGCGCGTTCTACGCTCGACGAACGCTCTACAAAACACTCAAAAATATAAATCCCATTGTATTCAATGGTCTCGTTCCCACCTTGGCGTATTTCCGCCCGTCCCTAACGCGCTACAAAACGGCCCACGCCTGAAAAGGTATAGGTACTACTTTGGGCCGTTTTGTTGCGCGTTTCCATTGGGATACAGCCAAGTAGCCTTTGGAAACGCGCGTTTGTCGCGTGACTTTTTTACCGCGAATCGCGGTAAAAAAACGCGCGGCGGTCGCGCGACAGACGCGCATATGCAGTACGCCTAGGTGTGAACGAGACCTTAGATATTTTATTTTTTATGTGTGCAAATCTGTCTTTTAACATGTCCCCCTGTTTTCACCTGAGCTTGCACTACTTTTCCAACTGCACGTGTTTTGCGCCTGTTTTGCACGTGTTTTCATCTGCACTTGTTCTGGGCTGTCTGAAACTGGAGCATCACCTAAGAAAACAATCACAACTTAAGAAGTCACCATGACCACTTCTTCAAGAAGCGACAGTTGAGCTTTTTGTCTGGAGTTATAAGTCTTCTTTCCCGGAGTCTATTAAACCTCATTTATGAACAACATTACACTAGCATCATAAATCTGGTGCAAATATTTTCCTGTGCAAGTTCAAACACTCGCAATTGCTTTGATACATTCCCCCCAATGCATCACAAATCATATGGAGTTAATCACAACTTGCCAGTGTGCCACAGGTCCCCAAATATGTACTATACAAAGCAGTATCCATACACATTTCTGCACTCCTTACTGAATATCTCAAAAGTAACGGGTACTCATAATGACTGCGGATGGCGTCGCTCACAACAGAACTCCAATACAGATATCACCAGCAACAAGATTTCAAGTTAGTGCAAATTAGGGATGCACCGATCCTGTTTTTTTGGTATTAAGTACGAGTACCGCTATTTTTTTTCCGATACTGAGTACCGGTGCTTTGTGCCTGATTATAAGGAAGTCGGGTGGCAGATCATGACCCATCGGCCAGCTTCCTGATTGCCTGTGAAGCTGGTGTTCTAGCGGAAAAACATCGGCTTCAATTGAGGCTGCCTGGCTTCCTGGCCAATCAGGAAGCCGGGTGGTGAGTCATGACCGGCCGTCTGGCTTCCTGATTGGTCAGGAAGCCAGACTGCCTAGCAACAAGTGATTACGGCTTCCTAGCCAATCAGGAAGCTTGGCAGCACGTTATGACCCGCCTCCCTGATTGGCTAGGAAGCCGGCTTCACTTGTTTCTAGGCATTTCATAACGTACTGCCCAGCTTCCTGATTGGTTAGGAAGCCAGGCTGCCCCTACCAACAAGCGAAGCTGGCTTCCTAGCCAATCAGGAAGTCGGGAGGTGGGTCATAGCCAATGCCAATCCCGATACCGGAAATTCCGGTATCAGAAAGCTGGGCAGCGAGTCATAACATTCCTGATTGGCACCCTTGTCACCAGGGACCATGGAGCTGGCTTCCCGGCCAATCAGGAAACCAGGGGGCAGGTAATGACTCATCTCCCAGCTCCCTGATTGGCCGGGAAGCCAGCTGCATGCTCCCTCGTCACAGGAAGGCGGGGGGGCGGGTAATGACTCGCCGCCTGGCTTCCTGATTGATCGGCTTCCTGGTCAATCAGGAAGGCGGGCGGCGTGTAATGACTAGCTACCAGCTTCCTGACTGGCCAGTTAGGAAGCCAGGTGGCAAGTCATTACCCACCCCTTGCTTCCTGATAGGCAAGAAAGCCGGCTCCATGCTTCCTCGTCACCTGGTGACGAGGGAGCATTTAGACGTCTTCCCGGCTAATCGGGAAGCCGGGCAGCGAGTCATTTCTAGCTGCCCGGCTTCCTTAATGGGACTTCCGATATTGTTGCATCCCTAGTACCTACACTTAAATCATTAAATGTATTTTTTAATGATGTATCAGTGAATACAGATCTGTATTCATTTGAGTTTTTTATATCTTCCTGGAGCTCAGCTTTAATAATAATGTAAAATTATTTGCAGATGTACATTTTTATATCTGTGTGGGAGGGGGGGGGGGGGGTGATATTATCTCTTTTCAGTTGCAACAATTATCTATAACATTCATAAGTGAGCAAAGCAAGCACTGTATTGGAATTTTCCAACCTACCCTTCTTCAGCCATGATGTCGTCTACAAAGTGACGGGTCCACTTAAACATGTCAGTATGATTAAGAACTTTGCCATTACCTACCCACACTCAAGAGTCCAAATCCATGGCTCCTTAGGGTAACTGGAGTAGTAAATCTCAAAAAATTTGGTCTCCTTTCAATTAAGACACAACATTTCCTCACACCCGGCCAGCGCAGTTTACCACAAGCGGATCTGAGGTGATGTGTTTGAAATTCTTTTCGAATACTTTGGAATTTCTCTCAACAGGAAATGTCATAACCAACATGAGCGACTTCCAGAATTTTTTTTTCTTCCACAGGAAATTATAACGCGATGATTCTACAGAGTACCAAATCCAAAATTTGTGTGATAATAAATTTACAGATTTATTGCGTGATTAATCTGTTTGAGGTGTGAAGATGAATTTAATGTGACGCAGGTGTTCCATGGCCCATGGAGGAAAGGATGTGTGCATGTTGTTCGTTGAGTTAGAGATTTAGGAATCTCTTTCTTCTCTTACCAATGCTGAACGGCCATGACCCAGTCATCTCATTGTTTAGCAGTGCTGCTCCCGGCCCTGAGTTTGTCTTGTGTACTGAGGGTAATGACATTCAATTGTGTATGGAGATGTATACAGGTGAAATACATATATGGGAACTGTTTTACCTTCCAACTGATTTCCATTGCTATCCATTCAGTCCTGATATTTGCACAGCTCTTCCCCACGGCACAGAGCAGGAGACCTGATTTTTCTTCACTGCCGTTAGGTAACACTTACAGGGTTGGTCCTTTCCCCAGCCTGTGACTGGACCAGCATTTTTCAACCTTATTTTAGTCATGACCCCGTTTTTTTCAGAATCTCAAGGCACCCGAGTCTAAAATTATATAGCTTTTAAGGGGCACCCCACACAAACACACACATAAAAGTGTTTTTTCTTCTTCACATTGAAGTGCCCACTTCAAATCAAGATCCCCCCCCCCCTTTAACATCAGAGTCACCCTTTGCATCAGTAGCCCCCCATCACATGAGGAGCCCCTCTTTCACATCATAAACCTCAGTTTCATATCAGATCCACCCACTTTAACATCAGAGTCACACTTTGCATCAGGAGCCACTCTTTCACATCAGAAGCCCCAGTTTCATATCAGACCCCTCCCTTTAACATCAGAGTCACCCTTTGCATCTGTAGCCCTCCATCACATCAGGGGCCCCTCTTTCCCTTTAGAAGCCCCTGTTTTATATCAGATCCCCCCCTTTAACATCAGTCACCCTTTGCATCAGTAGCCCCCATCACATCAGGAGCGCCTCTTTCCCATCAGAAGCTCCAGTTTCATATTGAATCCCCCACCCCCTCTTTAACATCAGAGTCACACTTTGCATCAGTAGCCCCGCATCACATCAGAAACCCCCTTTCACATGAGAAGCCCCAGTTTCATATTGAATCCCCCACCCCCTCTTTAACATCAGAGTCACACTTTGCATCAGTAGCCCCGCATCACATCAGAAACCCCCTTTCACATGAGAAGCCCCAGTTTCATATTGAATCCCCCACCCCCTCTTTAACATCAGAGTCACACTTTGCATCAGTAGCCCCGCATCACATCAGAAACCCCCTTTCACATGAGAAGCCCCAGTTTCATATTGAATCCCCCACCCCCTCTTTAACATCAGAGTCACACTTTGCATCAGTAGCCCCGCATCACATCAGAAACCCCCTTTCACATCAGAAGCCCCAGTTTCATATCAGACCCCCCCCTCCTTTCACATCTGAGTTCCCCTTTTACATTAGGAGCCCCTTTTATATCAATCTTAATTCCCCCTTCACATCACAGTCCCACTACCACAAAATGTTGAAATGCTCCTGCTTGAGAAAGGCTGGACTGGACAGTGAAAGGAGAAGCCATAGACTGATGATCTCTCTGTCACTCTGGACACAGTACTACTGATACTCCTATCAGTATGTTCCTCGTTAGCACATGAGCACTGCAGCACAAGTGACTGGCCTGCTGTGCTGCTTCTCCCTCTCCCAGTCCGAGCTCTCCTGTACAGGGGGGTGGAACAGTCTAATAACAAATCAAATGCAGGTGCTTACATTGCTGGCAATTAAAAACAAACAACAAAACATTTAACTTGCACCCAAGGTCATAATCTTATGTCGGAAGAGAATTGCTACCACCTTGCCAGCTCAATAAGCCTTATGCCCTCTGCATTTCCCTCTGCTATAAGTGCATGGTCACTTCAGCAACTATAAACCTATAACAGAAGGGTCCCCTTCACTCTGCTGAATAAATGAATAGCTATAATTAGCAGCTGGAAAGCCACTGATCAAAAGTATTCAAAAGTGTGACACCCCCCGCCGTTGCCGCTGCGGCTCCAGGACCCTGCAGTGTGCACTGCCTGTTACTGTTCTTTCCCCTCTATGTGCCATAATCTGCTCCTTCTCATGAGATCTCTGCTGCTGTCACACGGCCTCTATGTGCCCTCTGACTACCCAGAAGCCCCGCTACTATGTGGCTTCTGACCTCTGAGGCTCTCTTCTGTATGTAACAGATTTTCCCCTCCCAAACCAACCCCACTGCTTGTAAGCCTGTGCCAGCGCACAGTGGGAAGGATTGGATTACTTCAAGATGGAGAGCGCTCATGCTTATGGAACCCTTAATTTTCTTGATTGAACACAGGAGTACTCAGTCCTGAGCACTTCAGTGTTCAATCATAACTGAAGGGATAGTAAACTTAAATGACAATATTATCTCCTCAGTTTGTCAATGAACACAGAAGCTCTCTGTGCCAAGCATTTCTACATTCAGTAATAAGTGCCGGGCAGTAGAGGAGGAGATTGATGATTCTGTGACATCAGCGTTCTGTTTAGACCCTTTATATTTTCTTAAGGCCCCCTGTGACAGCAGTGTAAAAAAAAAAAAAATAATAAAAGATAAAATCAAAAACCAGAAATAAAACATTCCAGTACACTTAACTACACGCGCGCTACACACATTATGGTAATGCACGTTACATATGTAGGTTCACTGCAGTGCCCCAGCACAATAATGGCCCATGTATACCAGAGGCCACACATAACGTTACACACAACGCATGTGCACTGGTGTGTATTTTGCACATGTGCTGCATTGTTACAACATCTAGGGAACTGACTGTCAGAGTGGGCAAATACTTAGAGACACATTGCAAGTAAATTAGAAATAATTTACAGAAAGGAAAAAAACTGCAAGTGAGCATTTAAAATACTTGATTGTTTCGTGCTTTCAGGACCATTGCTATAATGAGGCAGCATAAGCTAGTTGCTGCAACCTGTGACATTCTGGCTGACATCCCACCTAGCTCACTGACGCCAATAGTTGCCAAGAACTGAGCAGGATGCACTGGATGGCGTCCTGCCCAGCTTCGGGTAACCAGTGATTTCAGTGAGCTGGCCAGGCTGCTGGACAGAGCCACCAGTGTCATGCACCACCTCTGACCACCCTCCTGCCCCGATAACATGCACCGCCACAACCCCCCGACAACAACCCCGCACCACCACCACCACCCCCACATCAACCACCTCAGGCAGCGAAAAGTGTAGGTACACCACTGTATGCTTTTACCTGCAACTGCTGAAGTTGGTGAAAGGGCCTCTTTAATAATGTATTAAGGAACACTCAGCTGCATTAATTTGTGTCTTTTATTTCTGCCTGGAGTTCAGCAAGTTACAGGTTTTCCTTCTTCTGAGCCAACACATTCTGTCACAAGCAGATCCAGGGTGAAGTATCCAAAATTCAGCCAAATTCTTTGAAAATCCCTTCAATGGTAAATTTAGTCATAGCTGACACGGTAAACTCCCAGGACTTTTTCTGTCACTGGAAAATGCAGCACCATGATTCTTAGAATGGATCTGTGAGATAATAAATTTACAAAATGTATTATGTTTAATCGGTTTATGCTTTGACCGTATATTTCATAGAGCGCAGGTGTTCGATATCTTTTGGGATGAAATACGGTATGCTGAGTTACACATTTAGGCGTTTCATCTGCACTTGCACAGTTTAGCCTGAACTGCGGTGACCTCACTGATCTGATTATAAAAAATGTTGGGTGACTGTTGTAGCAACAAGCTTAAAGGGTCAGTCCACCCAACAGTTATACAGTAAATATAGGTTGCATCTGGTGGGCTTATTATTCAGACGCTTTTTTTAAGTCTTGGGTTCTCCAACACTGTGCTCTCCATGCCATAATACCCAACTATGTTCTTTGGCGATATAGGATTTATGGGTGTTCCTGAACTCCTTTGTGTGTTTCTGTTGCTATTTTCAGTATAAAATGTAGCGCCCTCTGCTATGTCGCTACTAAATGTAGTTTATACCTGTACTGTAATCAGTTCTGTAGGTTTCTCTGGGTCTGGTGGATTGATTGTTTCCCCCTGTTGCTGTGTTGGGGCCTCAGCATACAGTGAGGGAGGATCCATCCTCAGGCTGTGAATATGCATCTGAATCTGACCAATCCCTGAGCAGGCTGACTCAGAGGTATGGCTGGAGGAAGGTGATAAAGGTTTGGGGACACTTTCCAGATCTCTCTCTTCCCTGGGGCTCTCCCTGGGAGGAGGTCTGTGTGCTACAGGATGCCTGGTCTAGGCCTCAGCATATAGCAGAAGCTGGGGGCCCAGAGACCTAAAATGCGACTGAAGGCAAACCCGATGGAAGCTGGGCTGGAGGTGGAATCTACTTATTGAAGAGTGTTGCAGAGGATCTGGTGAAAGCTACCCTCTGGACCCAGTAAGAGATCCCTCGCCCTATTCTCTAGTACTATAGGGAAGAGAAACCAGTTGGTGCACTACAAGTCCTGTGACAGTTCTCCTTCAGAATCCTGGACGATTCCTGGTTGTTCTCTGGTGCTATTACTTATTACTGGTTGCCTTTGCAACTTTTGCAAGCTTTTGCTAAGGAACAATACACAGTCCTCTATTTTGTTACTCGGGTATCCTGCAACCCCAAACCCTCTCTCCTAGTTGCTACTGTGCAATAAAAGCTAAAAAGACCATAGACTTTAGCCTGTTCTATCCTAAAGTGTCGGTGTTGCTGGAGCTAAGGCAAAGGACTGGTGGCTAGCAAAACAGGTAGGACTATGTGGCTGCTGCTGACGCAGAGGAGCCATAGACTCTGTGAAAGCCTGTCTAGGGGAGCGTGAGCGGACTGGAGAATATGGTCCCTATGTGTGTTGTAAAGTAGTCACCGCTCCAAACTCACTCCCATCATGGACTACAATCTCATGCTCAGTTTACTTATTTGTATTGAGATTGCAGTCCATCACGGAAGTGATTTTGGAGTGGTGGCTACTTTACAACACACACAGGGATCATGGGGAACAAAAGTAGCCACCCTCCTGAAGGAAGGACAGTGTCGGCACCAATTCAGAGATGATTTGAGGATCTACAGCCGAGTGATACACAAATAAGATACATTTTTGTTAATAGTTAAGGTACTTGAATACATTTAGATGATTTAACTCCTGGGTTTAGAGTCACTTTAAAGTGTATCTGTTATTTTGTCCTGCATGGGCAAAGTACAAATTCACTTACATTTTTTTGAAAGCTGTTTTCCCAGGTCTATACACTTGCCATCGACCTTATGGGGATCCCCCCTCTCCCTTATGGAGGTTCATAGCATGGAGAAGGACTCTAAGGCAGGTGGGAACAAAGTTAGGGAGATCTCTGCACTAGAGACCCCCCAGGTGACTTAGCCCATCAGACCCCATCTATAAATTAAACATCACTCTTGAATGGACTGACCCTTTAAGATTTGCCTTGTAAAACAGATTGTCTTTGGAAAGCGATGAAAACACAGAGGTCCGCCTTGCCCACCCTCGTCCATTATCCACTGCCTCTACTGCACTGAGCTGTAGATAAACTGTCCTGTGAAAGGTGATTGTTCACAGCGGCTAATGTTCAACTCGCAGCCTTAGATGTGACTGTGTGTGTGTGCATGAACAGGGCTGTCATCGTGCATTCCAGGTTACTGTCAGAAGTGAATTTGTCTTTTTTCAGCGCTGTTCACTGCCGAGGCGGCAGACATTCTTCTGCTTTGTATTAATCCAATTATTAAACACCTGCAGACATGCAATAACAATTTTGTTGCCAAGTTCCTCAGAAACAGTTTTTATAGGATAATGTAATCTGCTATCCCGCTATCAAGAGTCACATTACATATCTGCGGCGTCCTGAGCTAGAAAAACAACAGAGTTCTGACACATGGCAAGTACATGTCATGGATGGGGGAGAGCCTGAGACGGGAGCCTTGAAACCGCACACTGCAAACAATACTTTGTAAGAAGCTTAGTGTGATGAGCCTCATGCCTTGTCTGCTGCAGGCATTCCTAGTCCCCGCCACCTGGGGTCCTGGCCACAGGTCTCCAGCCAAGACCCCTCTGGGTCTTAGGCTTGTAGCTAATACCTTCTAGAAAGGGTCAGAGGTCTAACTGTTTGCATCCAGGAGAGAGAAGCTGTCATTTAATGTTTTGCAGGTGCTACCGTATGGCAGAGGTTGCAAGGGAACAGGCAACACAACTTCTCTTTAAGCATTTAATTAAGGATGAATCAGCAGTTACAGTAACTCTGTATTCTTCTGCTTCATCACTTCTGAACAACAAGGCGTGTATGATGGCAGCGCTATGCAGAACAATGATGCAGGGCTTACATACAGGAAGTTAAGTGAGGGGTGCTTCCTTAACCATCTACACAGACTGAAATTCCTGAGGTGTGACTCTCACAATGAAGGAAGCTTTCCTGCATCCAGTTTCTTGGTGGTCAGTCTTCTACCATCTAGGGTACTAGGTGTGTGGTCAGTGATCTTCCCTCCACGTTGGATTCCTTTACCAAGGTGTCTGTCCAAAAGCCTGCACCATCCCTTCTCATCTGGATCCCAGTCCTAACTCCCTTGCAGATGGGTTTATTTCCCTAACTTTCCCTCCCCGCACTGCGGACATACCTCAGTGACATAGAGATAACTAAATCCCGTCTGTGTCCAAGAGAGCCACCGAGGTACCTTGGGTCCAATTAGACACAGGCTCTCCAAGATGGCGCACAGAGTCCATGGCAAAGGACCTGTTAGCCAGAATCCCTCTAGGGACAGCAGTGATCATCCTATCTCTTTGTTTACCACTGCCAGCTAACCAGGAGGGGACTGAGTAATCACTGTGTTGCCACCTAATTTCGTGCTCTGCAGTCCAATGGTGCAAAAGCACCACAGCTTGGTTGCAGCGGTGGCTGCCCTGGTCAACTGCCGACATGTAAAGCAGACACAGTGTAGTGTTGAGCACAAACTGTATCAAAAGCTGTTTGCCTAGCACAAAGGGTCTAGGAGCAGACATATAGGCAGTCTCTCTACCTAATAAGAGTGGAGCAATACTCAGGGTGCTAGGGAAATGTGGATACCAAGATAGAGACAACAGACAAATGACATCAGCGTGGTTCACTATGGCACTCCTCAAGTTTATACAATATATGGAATGCACTTGTATGCCCAAGGTCTTTCAGGGCACTAACAACATCCCGTATTTGCTTCAACTGTGCCTGCCAAACCAAAAAGGCCGCTGTCTAAGTGAGACAATGATGCGCTGCCAGGAAAGAGCTGAAACTCCGCAGCTGCACAACAGTCAAAGGTCTCACAACACACTTCAGCATGCCGTGTACAATTTCTTTTCTGGAAGCAGGAAGACAACAGACATCAAAATGTAAGATGAGTAATGCCGTTTATATTTTTGCGATCAGAACTGGAAAGCCTCACCTATAAAGATGACAAAATGGGATTGTGCCCTTTCAGAACTTTTTGATTCTTCTGAATATTTGAAGGTAGACCTGTCCGTTCTGTGAAAAAAAAACAACAACAATCCAGGCAATAATGACTTAGGGTACTTGAAAGAATTGGATCAAAAGCGCTGGACCTGCAAGGTTATCATATTGGTGTGGCTGACCAATTAGGAAATGAGAGAGTCAGTATAGGTGACCTGACTACTGGACAGGCAGCTTCTACATTCCAGAGGATTTCCACCCTTTCCTTGATTGATGGTATCACATTGTAGGATTGTAAATTGAAGTGCCATACTCAGTTTAATAGTCCAGATACATCTTTATTAGATAAAATAGTTAAAGTGACATTAAAGTAAAAATGTTAATGTTAGCACTTACCTTAAAGTGACATTAAACCCTCAGATTTTTTAACAGAAAACAATACTGTAATGTGTGCCTTACTGTAATCCATGGTAGTTTCCCTTCTCTTTGCTGCTCTTCCTTTTAAATCCGTATCTCTTCTCATGCTCTGCAGAACTTCTGTTTTGCAGCAGACTGCCTTGTCTCAGGAATCGATACACGGTGTCTGTGTATCGGTTTCTATAGGCTTGAAACCTGAGCCAGCACTACAGGAAGAGGCCCTGAGCTGCAAAGGGAAGTTCTCCCCAAGCATGAGAAGAGAGAGGATTTAAAAGGAAGAGCTGCAAAGAGAAGGGAAACTACCATGGATTACAGTAAGGTACACATTACAGTATTGGTTTATGTTAAAAAATCTGAGGGTTTAATGTCACTTTAAATGATGTTTCTTAATCCGATGTTCTTCTTTCCTGTCGTTTTCATCTGTACCTCCAGCACTGGGGTGGGTCTCCGTCCAGCGCTGACTCCTCTGTCCTTGCTGGCACTTCCTGTCCCACGGTGTCTGCATGTGGGTTCACGGGTCGATATACTTACCTTGTGTCTCTCCTCGTCTCCCGGCCGAAAATGTGAACTGCGCATGCGCCCGCCCCAAGATACTTTGCAGCCGCCCGAGAATTTTCATATTTTCGGACGGGAGCGCGCGGGAAGACACAGGTAAATTAAAACCGCTTTAAATTAAAACCGTTTTTTTTTGTTTTACACTTTTTGCATATATCTACTGCTTGCTAGCCATATATATATATGCAAAAACACCAGAAGGATTAATAACCCTTTAATATAGAAATACCCTATGAGTTTCAGGGGGCTCATACAAATACCCCCTTCATCAGGGCTCATCAAGGGAGGATGTGTCTCAGGATTGTGATGGCTTGAAACTGGATACTGTTTTGTCCAGTGTGTGAAAATTGACTAATGTCAATTATGACTTCCGAATTGTATGATTCTTCATAGATTGGGCAAATCAGAATAAACTCATATGCAGTAGAATAAAAAAGCAAATGTTGTTTGCTATTTTAGTGAGTTCAATAAGACCAGTATTTGAGCTAAGAGCTGGCACACTTGGAAATCAAGTGATGGACTGCGGGTGCAATGTAATACAGAGTGGAAATGTATTCATGTGAATCCCATTTATTATTCTCTTCTTTTTTACAGATAAGGAACATGTAGTTGTCTTCACTATTAAGAAACCGATCATAGCAAATTAGCAGACAAGAGAAGGAATCGGAAATTCAGGCAAAGGTCACGGCTGCCATGATATATTCTCAATCCACAGAGGGAGTGAGGAGACAGGAATTTCCCAGCCAGGTCATGTGTAAGGAATGTGTTCTTGGCTCCCAGAGCTTACTGCAGGGAGAAGAACAGGTTCAGGTGTGAATTATGACAAAGCTATACATTATATCTTACCTACAGTACAGCATTAAATACAAACACCAGCCATTTTTATTTTGGGGGGAAGGGGGGTGTAGAAAGTGGAATAGTTAAAATTTCAGTTAGGTTTTGTATTCCTGACCAAGAAAACAATTCTCCAAAACTTGATCCAGCTCTTCTAAAAATTAAGAAAGAAAGAGAAAATAAAATAAATAAATAAATAATAAAGGAAATACAAATTAAAGAGTATCTAACCCCAAAAGCAAAATTTTAATTCACTGCCTGGCCACAGTAGTGCTCAGATAATATGTAATATACACTGCTTGACCAAAAAATAAATTCACACTCTAATATTTTGTTGGCCCGCCTTTAGCTTTGATTATGGCACAGAGTCCCTGTGGCATTTCTTTGATAAGCTTGATGTCACAACATTTATTTCCATTCAGAGTTGCATTCATTTTTCACCAACATCTTGTAGTGATGATGGGAGAGTCGGACCACTGTGTAAAGTCTTCTCCGGCACATCCCAAAGATTCTCAATGGGGTTAAGGTCTGGACTCTGTGGTGGCCAATCCATGTGTGACAATGATGTCTCATGCTCCCTGAACCACTCTTTCACAATGTGAGCCCGATGAATCCTGGTATTGTCATCTAGGGATATGCCCAATGTGCCATCAGGGAAGAAAAAATCCATTGACAGAAAAACCTGGTCATTCAGTATATTCAGGTAGGCAGCCCACCTCATTTCTTGGGGATATTATGTTGCTGAACCTAGAACTGACCAACTGAAACAACTCCAGATCATAACACTGTCTGAAATCCAGGTGGCGACTTTTTTGGGGGGGCCAGGCAGTGTATTATGCAGCTTAATCCTTAGATGAGATGCCTATACTGTATTCATTTTCTCTTTTAGACTTTTTACCCTTTTATTTTCACCTACAATCTAAATTTACAGTATATAAGCCCTAACAGTAAACGGCTTGTCTTGTTTGCTCCATTTTGTTCTGTTAAATACACCATTAAAAGTGTTTAGTTATAACGGTTCCATATGTGCTGAACTTGCCAGAAACCCAGAGCTGTCCTGTGCACTCTGTAGTCTTATCTTAAAGTGAAACGTGACCCACCAATTTAACTGTCTCCCAAAACAGTTACTTTTAAGTAGTGCCAGCTGTCATGGTTGCCATGTCAGCTCTCAAGTCCTCATATAACTGGTGTCATAACTGATCACATGTGCAGCAGCATGACAACTAGAGGCTAAGATGGCACCTTCCTTGGCTGTAAAGGATAGGAGGGTGTAGTTCTGATTTAAGAAGTCTTATCTTCCTGTCCAGTTCTGTGAATGACCGAACACCTCTCCCCATGTTATGGAGAAGATGAGAGGGGAGTTCTTATTTATTTATTACAGGTATTTATATAGTGCCAACAATTTACACAGAGCTTTACATAGAGCACATTTACATCAGTCCCCACCTCAAGGAGCTACAGTCTAAGGCAGGGGTGGCAAACACAAGGCCCGCGGGCCGAATCCGGCCCGCCGGACCTTGTAATGTGGCCCGCACAGCAGCCAGGGCCGGTCCGCTATGCCGACTCTGTGCAGAGCAGTGTCTACTGTGTGGTAGCGAGCAGAGCCGGCACTACCACACAGTAGACACTAGAGGGTGCTGGTGGGGGAGGCCAGAGAAACACCTCCTCCCCCAGCCCTCTCTACTCTGTACTCATTCCGGAGCTTGCTGGTGCTGTTCCTACAGCCTGCACTGTCCCGGTAGCGGCCGAGATATTAACATATGAATGGGCTGCGGTAATTTGCATATCAATAAGCCGCGGCCCATTCATATGTAAATATCGCTGCTCATTCATATGCAAATTGCCGCCCCTCCCCCGTTGCTAAGGAAGAGAAGGGAAGAGAAGACTGCAAGAACAAGGTATGTGTATGGTCAGGGATTTACTCTCC
>NW_017306687.1:781887-818439 GCF_000935625.1 Nanorana parkeri | reverse complement strand
TTTTCCTGCAACAGAAATCCCTAAATTGGCGTTTTACAAATGGCAGCTGTCACCGAAGTTAATGATCAGGTGACAGAAGTTGCATGTAAACGCCTGCACACCGCATGTAAAGATACGTGATATGTTTACATTCCGCTAGGAATCAATCACTCTCCCTGGACGCATGTAATCATATCACGTATCATTACATGCGGTGTGCATGCGTTTACATGGAGCTGCTGTCACCTGATCATTAACTTGACTAGGTGACAGCTGTCACTTGAAAACGCCAGATTAGGGATTTCTGCTGCAGTCTGAGCAGTCTTCAATAAAGTTTCTTGTGGATGTTTTCAAGGCTAGTTATTACTTAAATTATTATTAAAACCAGTAGCAACTGAATGCAGAGGCAACTATTTATGATAATAAAGAGTAGATGCATAGTCCTATACAACCGGCCCTTTGAGGGTAACCATACTGCTGATGTGGCCCCCGATGAATTTGAGTTTGCCACCCCTGGTCTAAGGTCTCAACTGCACACACATACAAGAGCTAATTAACTTTCCAGCATGTCTTTGGAGTGTGAGATGAACCCCACACAAGCCTAGGGAGAACATGCAAACTCCTTGTCCTAACTTGCTTCCTGTCCTTGGATGACAATGCTGATTATCATTAGTTATAATGAGTAAGCATCGTCACCCTAGGACAGCAAGTATGTTACTGGCAAGAACACCAGGGGAATAGGAAGGGAAAAAAGCCAGACAAAAAAAAAAAAATGTGTCCACCACATTCAAGGGCTGGTAAGCTGCAATATATACATTTATTTGTCCTTGGGTTTAGATATTGTTTAAACTATTTTAACATTCAGGTTAAAAAAGGGGTGTTTTTTTTGCATTTGCATTTGCAAATACATGTGCAGATACACTGTCACGTCAAGCCACTTCTGTAAAGTGTGGTCCCTAACGCAAAACTATTTCCTGAGCTCCCAATGTGGGACACATACATAGCAATGGATATATTGAAACCTGGCATGACTTGGAAGTAGTAGCCACTTCATCCTTAAAGTCACAGCTAAATACCAGAAGCCCAGATTTGCTCAAGGCAGCTGGAGACACCCAGTTTGTGTCTGAGGTTGGGAGCTCTGATGGTTCAGAGTTTGAATAAGACATCAGGCTTGCTGCTTTAGGGGGAGTTTAGCCACTGATTTATTTACAACCAGGCTTGGAGCTGTTCCTCACGTCCTTCAAAGTATTTTCTTTTTATGTTTTTCAAAGTCCAGAGTTGTCTGATACGCCTTGCTATCCCACAATTGCTGGGGATCCTCCACTGGAGCTCCATTCACTGCCACTTCTCAACAATACAGTCAATGTAAAAACCATTAAATAGACACATAAAATGAACCTCTCCACAAAGTCCGTTTAAATATATTCCTACAGTACACAGTCTGTTTCGTTTTCTCCTTGGCAAGTAGTCCCAGAAAACATACACGTTATTCAGGAACAGAAATGGAATAAATCCCAAGCCACCTGGAGTTTATAGCATCACAGTTATTGGAGAAACATAGAAAATGTCCTCAGGGGTCCCTTTGTGCACAGCTGTAGACAAGACAGCTATAGATCTTTAGCCAATGGAGGCATTCTCCAGCAAGAATACAGAGTTGTCCCTTCCCGAGGAAACCGACATTGCTTCTACCCATATGTAACCTTCAGCGGAGATCAAAAGCTCACTCTTTGACAGTAATGGTAGTAGTCATAAGAAAATGTGCCATCTGTCATCCTAACAGCTTTTGAAATGTTAAATTGTTGAGAATATGATTCTAATTAAATACCATATGAACTCTCATATGAAAAAAAAATATACATACTGTAAAATACCCCCCAAAATATATCTATTGAAAAAATATTTTAAACATAACGTGTTGTTTGGGTCATGCAGTGTTTATGAATGATTTCATTTCCTGTTACTCCGAAGTCGCTTCCGTCTCATATTCCATTTTCCTAATTTGCGTTTCCCTGCATTACCGAATGTCACCTATTAATATTAAAGGCTGCCTCCTTCTGTAATGTTTTACCGAAGGTCAAAGTGCGGATTCTACCTTATATTGAAAGCTCCTTGACAGCAGGGACCGATCTCAAAGGTTCATTATGTACAGCATTGTGTAAATTGAAGGCGATATATAATTGCCTGTAATTAATTAATTCTTAATTCATTATATTTGATATTTGTAGGTGGGTATAGATGTAAAAAAGGTAGGTGGAATGAGAGGAGACTGAACAACCTCTAGCCCAAGTAATACAAGAGTCGCCTGACCATTACACCACATTTATGGGCATATTTGTAATGCAGTAAACGTAATTTACACCAAACATTTGCCAGTAGTGACTCAATCACTGTCATTTTTAAACACATGCGCCTGGAAGATTCACCTGCAGAGAGGGCCAGATTCACTACCCCTATACATGCATTTTCCATATTGTATGCATGTCATTCACCTGTAGTAGCCTCCCTTGTGTAGACATTTAAAAGCCCTGGGACTTCTGTTGGGTGCCGCCATCTTGACAGCCCCAGCAGACTCTTTGGTAGCATTCTCCTTGCTCCTCCCCTGGCAGCTACATAAAATATTATGTAGAGAGGGGAGGGGTGGAGGAGCTGAGCCAGCACAGATAGTAATTAGACACCCGCAGAAGAGGACAGGGCTATGATGTGAAGCTGTGCTATAAAACGGACTCTTCTTGAAGAAGTCAAGTTTGCTAGCTCCCCTCTTCAGCTCAACACCTGCTTGTGGACTCGTACATACCTTCAATAAGCAATGGCTACTTCAATTCCTAAACTGCACCACCTGAACCTTATAGTAATTGTTACTGGATTTGGGTCTGACCAAGGACGCTGTCTGCTCAGAATCTATTATTTTCTTCATGTTGGCATGGGATTTATGCCCACATTCCAAATGTGTACTTGTAGTCTTGGATTAAAGGAAACCTTTCCTTACAGAAACTTCTGCAAATGCTACTTGTCTGACTGTTATGCTGACCCTCATGCTACAGTAACTTGAGTTGCTTACACATATGCATACAAGGACATCTGACTTTACAGATCTGTGCCAATCTTGTTCCAGGTCACAAAGTATTTAGTCTGGTAGGTTAGCAAATAAGCATTTAGGATCCCCTGGTAAAGGTCAGCAATAGCAACCCTCAACTTTAACTACGGACCTTTTTTTGTTTTTCTTAAAGCCTCGCCAGGGCCTCTTTATATCTGGCCAATGTGATGCATTGAATTATTGTAGATTAACATTATGCATTGGTGTGTATGCAAACCTAAATAAAAGTTTCCTTAAATCCATTCCAAAGTGCACATTTACTTTAAAAAAAAAAAATCTTTTTTTTTCCCAATTTTGTTCCTTTCAATTTTTCAATTTTGTTCAGCCGAATGAAGTGAAAATACCTGGTGATCCTGCCAGTTTCATTTCTTCTAGCCGTCTTCCTTTGTTTTTGCCAGCTTTATCCATTAGTTCCGACCATGCGCTGTGCCACCAGTAATATGAACAGCAGGCAGTCCCATACGAAGACCCACGCGTCACCATTACTGGCTGAATTACCATCCCCCCCGGGATGTCTAAGCACATTTACTCCAAAGCTGCAGCAGTCCCATGACTGCTACAAAAGCAGAGCTTGTAAGTGGACACTTCAAGTTAGAACAAGACAACTTTGCCTTATTGGAAGAACTACAACGTATAAGCCGAATGTATTCGTTGCTTATGATTACATGACTTCATATACACTTTAAAGAAGCCCATTAATTTAGGATGACCTGCCAGCACACAGCAACTGACCAAAAACCAGATCCAAACCTATTTCTTTTTTTTGTATTGCAGCATACCAAAATGCACAAAAAAACACAAGCCAACTTATGGTTGTAATCATAGAAAATAAGACATCACCATGTAACCAACTCTCGTTACCTGCAACCACTGTCATGTGCATTGATGGATTCATTCAAAATAGGGCCCTAGGCAAGGACGCAACCCTCATCTCTTCAATTGACATTGATACGGATTGCAATAGGTACAGAGAAGCCCCATTTACATTGTCTATACTGTATGACCCCCATCAGATACTAAATGACTACAAGTGACTCCTCCCTTGTAAAGTGATAGGCAGGTGCACAGGTTTGTCTAGTGTCACTCATGAAGGCTATCGCTGGGGCCTCTGGACATCCACAGGGACCTAGGCTCCTGCCTAGCTTGCCTTGTGGACAATTCAGTTATTGTTGTCTTTAGTCATCTTTTTACATATTGTGGCTAATTGTGACCTAATTCTTAGATGTTTCAAGTTGTATGGCCAAGGTTATCTTTTCCCTATGTGCAATGTGTCTGTACTTGTTTTATCTGGAGTCTGTAGGAAACATTGTCTGATCTCTCTTCTTTCCCCCCATGATTATCTTCAGACACATATGTGTGCCTCCACTGCCCTTCTTTACAGACATACATATGAACACTTAGCGAAGATAAGCATTTATGTTTATGTTATGTCCAGCTGTCAGAGGTGCCTAAAGATGGTCAGATCAAGCAAGCATGTCCCACCAAGCCATTACATACATTACCATTGTTGGCATTGTTATGAAAATACGAGAAAGCAGCAGTGCCAGTTATATGTAACTTGTTTGCATGTTTAGGGCCCATTCACACTTCTCAGTACAGTGATGTGTGGTAATTCCTATTTTATGGCACTGCACATGCATTAGTGCATTGAGGTGCCATTCATTTTCAAAGGTACACCAAAGCGCTAACCAGGGACACCTCTGATACATATTCGTTGCAGGGCACCATAGCACACAGTAACTTATTAACGTTATGATATTTACACGTTAACACAAAAGGCCAGAATGACAAAAAGTGTGAATGGGGCCTTATAGCTGTGGATGTAGATTAACCTCCACCAAAGCAATTATTTAATTACAGTAGACAAAGAGAAAATGTGATTAAAATAATCCAGTACAAGGATGTGTACAATATTATAAATATGTATTGAGGCTCCATTTCATTTCTGATTCATCAGTCACGAACGTTAGCTAAATTTAGCCCCCTAGACAATTAGCGTTTTACCAACTAACCTATCATCATTCAGAAACTGGCAGATGAGATTTGTATGAGTTGTGTGAGATATCCGCCAGCCCTACCTAAAGAATCCACAGCATAATTTGACAGGCAAAGAAAGCTGTAAAGAACGTTAACATGTTGTAAAATGGCAAATGTGTGATATTCATAAGACATGAAGGTTACGTAGTTCGAGAACTGATAAGGTAATGGAGAGATCTATACTATAGGTTTGCTGTCTTGTGGGGAATATGTCATTGTGGCTGAGTGGTACTTGTAACAAGATACCTTTTGCCTTAAATTGTTGATAAGAAGTTGCTGTGCAGTTCCTGTCATTTGCCACTGCCTATACAATCTTGTTCTTGTAGCCACATAGCTGCATATCTACAGTGTGACATAATCTAAGTTATATCCCAATTACTCTTGCTTCTGTTAGCTGCTATTCATGAGATTTGGAGTGTCCTCCTTAGCTCTGTAGTGAGGGTTGTTATTACTGTGCTGCTCATTGTTCTCCTTGCTGGGGAGGAAGCTGTACATGAGGATCTGCAGTGCAAGTATCTGTTTGTTCATGCTGTATTCATTTTGTAGATCTATGCTCCCTCTACCTCTCCTGGAGCCTATTGATGCCTACCCCCTGCTATTCTTTTGCCGTGGATTTGTGGCTCCTCTGCCTCTCCTGAAGTGTGTTGGTCATTCCCATACTAGATTTGTACTGATTTGGTTGAGTATATCTTTATTTTAGACACAAACGAGGACATACATTGACACAAAACTCAGGAGTCAAACCTTGCATGAATGCACTTTTAAGGTTTAACTCCTGAGTTTTGTGTCAATTTATGTGCTCGTTTGTGTCTAAAATAAAGAAAGATATACTCAACCAAATCAGTACACCATTCATCAACTCATGAGATCGCAATTCATCAGGTTTACTGTAAGTAAGTAATGCCATACTCCTCTACCAAGATAGCTACATGAAGACATGATCAAAAATGTTTATTTATTAGGAGCATTAGAAGGTTCCAGATATGGTGGTTAATCTGCCTGCAGAGGTTTGACAAGAGAAACAAATGAACATTGAATACTATACATTTATGGACACTAAAATCATAGACCAGCTAACAATAAAAACAGCAATAAATATATATTATGCAATGTATTTTGGGGCCTATGGAATCATTCAGGTGGGACCTATGCCCTTTGTCTAGACCAGAAGTCGGCAACCCGCTGCTCCGGAGCCGCATGCGGCTCTTTCGTCCTTCTGCTGCGGCTCCGCTCCTTCTGCCCACTGATCTGACAGAAGATGCGGTGATCGGGGAACGGTGCGGTATCTCCTCAAAGCATTTGTCGGGGCCTCCTCTCAGCACACCACAGACGAAGGCGTAGCTACACCCCCTCCTGTGTGCTTAGCCTTAGCGGGCCGGTCCATGCAGGAATTGTGGCCACGCCCTCTCACGCTGCCTCTGTGGAACCGCTGCTGCTTCCAGCTGGGAGAGTGCAGAAAGACCTGGGGTGTCACTGGAAGGCACTGCGGTGTCCCTATCCTCTTCCATCATTTCTTCTTTTTCAATTTGACTTTTTTTTTTTTTCAAATGTAAAAGAGAAATTATCTTTATTTAAAACTGTTCAAGGCATGTTTGTATTGAAGAGACCAGCAGCGGGCCACAAAACAACAGGGTAGTAAATGACATTCACATAGTGTTCACGTAAAAAAATCCCATCATTTAGTCATCGCTCTTGAATTTGCCATTTACATATGTAACATAATCTAGGAACAGCTCCAGTCTGTGGCCCAAATCAATCCAATTTGACTTTTTTATGCTAGCATCTTTACTGTGACTTTGACTGTGGAGGAACATTAGAGTGTAAGCTCCTCTGTACAGAGACTGTGACTGGCTCAGTGTTCTCTCTACAGCACTGCCGTATATGTCGGAGCTATATAAATGTATAATAATAGTGTGTGACTGTACAGAGAAGCTTACACTCTAATGTCCCCCCACAGAGACTGTGACTGCCTCACTGTTCTCTGTACAGCACTGCGGTATATGTCAGCTATATAAATGTATAATAATAGTGTGTGACTGTGGGGGGACATAATAGTGTAAGCTCCTCTGTACAGAGACTGTGACTGGCTCAAAAGGGTTTTGTGGCTGCCGGTGTTTTATTTTCTGTGGGAAACGGGTCCAAGTGGCTCTTTGAGTGTTCAAGGTTGCCAACCCCTGGTCTAGACGTATAGGGCAGTAATATCTAGCAGTGATGTCACCATGCCCCTGCTAGATCTTCCATAGGAAAATTTTGAATACCACAATCATTTCTTGATAACATAATTGGCTGGATGGTGCAATGATCATCTTATATGTAGGGTAGCTTTGGAGGGCTGTGATATTCCCTCTGAAAAGCCTAAAAATACCCTAAATCTTCACAGTGCTCTGTTACAACTAAAAGGGTCTTTTTTTGCTCTTTTGAGAACTGTTGCTTCATGTTTGGCATTTTATGAAGTCAGGACAGACCCATCACTGAGAGCATTGCCCTGGGCCATCATACATCTTAAAAGAGTCTTTGTCTCTTTTGTTATCCAGGGCAAAGTCATCTTGTAAGAACAACCTACTGGTACCCACCTACTCTGCTCTGTTTCTCTGTCAAAGCAAGAAGCTTAAACCCTATGTAAGTTCTATGCAGGATGGTATCAGTGCTTACGCAGGGTCAACATCTTCCTCCTCATCCTCATGTGAGAGGGTTTGGTCCCGGCAATTGGCTGCTCTGGGCTGCATTGCTTCATGGGAGGAGGTCACATGTTTCTCCTTAGGACTGAGCATTTACCAAGAAGGACTGAGAATTTACTAAGGACTCTGACATAATAGGATTGGGGGTAGAGGCACTGCAAGGGTTTCAGAGAGGGTTGTTGTTACAAGTGAACCCGTCCTATTGCCCTTAATTGTCCTTTACTCCAATGAAAGTCTCAGACCTTTTTTCCTCTTTATAGTCATGTAGTGTTGTATTATATGGTTGGATTTTAGCTGCTTTTTGCATGGAAATGCCCTAAAGAACAATATTCTCTTTGTGCCCTCCCACTCCAGTGTTCTATGCTGGCATAGATGAGTAATAGCCACACCCCTCATCACAGACTTTCTCCTGCAGACCCGTGGTGCTGAGGAAGAGAGGGGGTGTGTCCAACCAGGTTTGTTAGATTATGGAATGCACTGGGGAATGTGGTCAAACTCTGGTTCCTATTGGACTTCCCAGTCTTATTTAGATACACTTTGCAACTGCTATAACTGGAAAACTGGAAAGTGGAGGTAAAACCAGGGCTGTCACAATAATGAGGCAGCCTGAGGCTTCCTCCCTCACGTGGCACCTATTTGGGTCATGTGTGGGGGGGGTGCGCGGTAGGCGGAGCTGCATGGCCGCTCTGCAGCACAATGTTTTCAGTGTGTCTGCTGCCCCTTTTCTGGCCGGAGCATCCAAGATTGCTAAGAGCCAGACGGAGAGATGTGTAAGGACCATACATATCTCCCCGCCCAACTCTTAGCAATTTGGGACACTCTGGCTGTAGTCCCGCTCAGCTCCTGGCAACCAGTGATGTCACTCCTGGGAAGGCAAACGGAAACCCTGATCATGAGCCAGATGCTGGATGGGAGATCCTTTAAGAAGGCACAACCTTCTCAAGAGGCTTGCACCAATGACATAATCAGGCCAGCATCCTGCCTAGATTTGGCCAGTGTCCCGCCCAGCTCCTGGCAACCAGTGACATCACTGGTTATCAGGAGCTGAGCTGGATGATCTGGCTGGTGGCCAGCTCAACCCCTGGTGAGGCAAATGGGAACATTGTTGGTGAGCCAGATGCTGGAAGGAGATCCTTTAGCTAGGCATGGCCCATTCAAGAGGTGTGCACCAATTACGTAATCAGGCCAGCATCCTGCCCAGCTCCTGGCAACCAGTGATGTCACGGTTGCCAGGAGCTGAGCAGGACAATCTGGTCGGTGTCATCACCCCCTCCACTCATTAGCTTGCACCCCCCTCTGCTTTAGAACCTTTCATGGTGTGACACTTTCACTTATTTGATTCCTATTTTAATAATACATCAAATCTGCTTAATAGTATGTGAACATTTTGGGATTAGACCAGACCAATGTTCTGACTTGACTGGCCTAATTAAGCTTTTGATGAGTAAAGACCTATTTTTAAATTCTAATTACTTGCAACACTGAAATTTCGGTCCATGTCCGTCCAAGCATAATCCCACATCCAGCCAGAAGTTGTGCATATTAGCTAAAAGAAAAGTTCAGCTCTGCTCTGAGAAATGTGTTTATTTTGGTTTAATGCCACATTAATGCTACAATTGGGTTAAGAATGATATTTAACATGTGTCTGTCAAGCTTGTTCCATACAACTTAAAAGCAAGGAGTATTTAACAGGTGTAGGCTAAACTTGTACAGTCTACTTCTGACAACAACCTAAAGTTTAAAAAAAAAATGTCATCAATGCTCAATTGAAAGGCAATATTTAATTACATTTCTATCCGACCGAATAACATTTAGGTGACTGTGAAGAGTAGAATTTATGGGACAATAATCAGCTGTTAGCATTGAAATTCTGCTGCTCGGAGAAAAAAAAAAGAAAGAGTCTATCCGGAACTTATGATTTTAAGTGACGACTGCTAGGGACATTGAACAGAAAATAGAATGTTGTATTTTAAAACAGATTCTGACTTCATATGATGCTATTTTAGCCCAGACAATCCATCACTGCTGCCAACAAAACCAAACAAAGGAATTACATGTAAGCCGGGACTCTTACTTTAGTCTTGAACTCTCCAAAACAGTCATTCGAATTATTTGCCCTTTAAACCACTGGCGTGTCCCTAATGTGTGTAGTGCATGCAGTGCACATGAGCCTCAAGGGGGATGGGGGTGCAACCTGGGAACTTGCCGGAATTGACTCGGCAATGCTGGAATTTCTATGCCGTGGCTGGGTCATCACTGAAACTGTTAAATCTCCGGAACTGCCTGCAATGTTTGCAGATGTGTATGTGTGGTGTTATTCTCGTGAGTCATACAATGAGTGCTCTGCACTCATTGACTGCCTGGAGGGGAGGAAGGATGGAATAGGTGCAGTTCAGGAGCAGAAGTGAACCAATGGTGAGGGCCAAATGCACCCTCCTCATCATCATATCAACATCTATGCCTCACCATTCTGGGACTAGGTGGAAGACAGAAGAAGCATGGGAAACTGAGATATGTGAAGAAGGAGAGTGCTAGCCACGTTGGGTTTACACTTGTCTGGCAGGTGTGTATAGAGTGCCCTGCAGCAGTGTGAGCCACGTGCCCCCTCATAGCACAATTTATACAATCCCACAGTGTTCCTCACCCCATTTATCAGTGGCTTGCCCTGTTTGAAGGTGGCAGGCAGACACCATACTGGTAAATATCCTGTCATCACTAAGACGGAGTGAAACAAGTGCAACAGATTCCTCCATCTACGCTAAACTGTGTGGATGGAGGAATCTCCCACTGGGCCAAGCTTCAGTATTTTGCAATATTGTCACAATTTCTTGTTTGTTGACCACATATTCTAACATTTGTAGACTCCGGAGCTATCCTTTAAGCCCCTCTCACTTTAAACACAATTTGGCCACACCCAGCATTCAACGTGGTGCACGGATTAGCCATGCCCACCACTCTTCTTTCTGTTTACACCCACCATTCTGTTACTTGCTTTGCATGTGGCAAGGCCAGCAGTGCTTCTGTTCTGTTAGAGACCAAGTCTTTTCCTCCTGCATGTCAGTGTGTGCCAGGACTTGGGGAAATACGGCATGCTCCCCTACCGACATCTGTCTGAAAGTTCCGGCTCTGACTTGATTAGTCCAACAGGTGTCATTTGAGGAAATAGTGTAATACTGCCACCATTGAAGCTGGAGATAGGGGAGTAAAACTCACACAGTATACAAATTATCACCCTATCAGCAGTTTCATTGGTGCCAGTGTAATTTACTTTTCTTGAAGAGGAGAACATCAACTCTTCAGTGGGCAGCCACCATGGAATTTGAATAAAACCTCTTTGACCAATATACTGTACATAAAATATGTGCAGTACCCTCAGTGACCAGTCTCCACTGTGTAAATATTAGACCCTGTGTGCCTAGTCCACAATATATATGTAAGTAACTTCTCAGAGGTCAGTCTCCAGAGTATATACACATTAAAGTGCAACTGCAGCCAAAACTTTTTTTGGGATAGAGTGATGAGGGCTTAGACCCCTGTCAGGTTATTTTTGCTGTCTGTGTCCCTGTTAGGGAGATTTTCTGAAAGTGAAAGAAAATAAAAAAATTTTAGTTGTCACCAAAATGGGAATAGGGGAACATGTTCCATTGAAGACACTAATTCTGGAGACTCTAGTGATAACCAAGGATTTGGAGGAAATTCATCTCACGTCCTGTTGTGGTTACGGGACATGGATCCCAATTGTACACAGATGGCAAGAACCTGACAAGGGTTATAATCCTCTTTTACTCTATCCAAAATGAAGAAAAGCAGGTTTTGGCTTTTTTTCCACTTTAACCTCACACTGGCCAGTCTCCAGAGTATATGTGCTACCCCCTCATTGCCCATTCACTGTGGGTGAGTGTGTGCATTAAACAGTGGAACTATGCAACTTAAGCCCAATTAGTTTTGTGCACCAATTGGCACACTTTTGCAACATGCGTACATGTAGACTGTGCTGTCCCAATTCTCACTCGGTGAAAAAAATAGCTGCCTCAGTTACAGTAGCACACTCACTTCTAAGAAGACCTCTGTCCCTGGTCCCACTCACGTGCTTTCTGCCAAGAAATGCCTATCCTGTCTCTCCTGTGCCTGCCACCAACTACAGTTCCATATAATACACCCAACCAAAGGTTGATGCCATCTCCATTAGCCTGGTCCAATAGTGATCTCACCTACATTATCCCTAGTCATTCTTAAACATTTTCTACCAACAAAGTTGCTTCAGTTTGTGTCACTGGTGCTGCCACCACTGTTCCTAGACTCTATACTGCAGTCCGTGCTAATAACCTGCTTCAGTTTTAGTGTCCCTGTTCTCAATGTCCCCATTTTCACTTAATATACACCCTGCCAATAACCAATTTCAATTTCAATGTCTACTTGTCTAAATCTTTCTAGCTAGGCCCCTACATGCACTCCACATCCCCATTCATTCTTAAAGCAGACTTCTGGGTAAATCAAATGTTAACCCTTGCAGTGGGGCTACTACTGCACTGCAGGGGTTAAGTGCTCGCTGGCTCCTACACCGCTTTCTCCAGCCTGTCTCTTCCTCCGCTCCAGTGATGACATGTCCCTTGGCCCTGCATAGAACATGATGACTCAAGGATCCTGAATAAATCTTTGCAGTGCAGGGGTAGTCCCACTGCAAGGGTTAAGATTTGATTTGCCGAGAGTTCTGCTTTAAGGACTTTGGAGTATGAGTTGGTATTCAGACCACCACTGGAAAAAAATGGGAGTGCTGATAGCATGTGTGGACCAACCTATGACAAGTGACTGTGTGACCTAGTCAATATCTCTGCACTGGGGACAGTTAGGGGCAGGTCCCTATGAGACAGGTTTAGGGGTCTGCCAGCGTGTGGGAGGGTTGGCTTGCTGGGCTACTACATAAGATATGGTTATATTTCATTTATTTTCTTTACCTAAAGAAACCTCAGCGCTTAACAATGTAACAGAGAGATGTAGTTGAATGCTGATGTGTGCTGCACCCCAAGCAAAGCTTCACTATTCCCCCAGAATCTGCTTTTACAGTGGAGTTTATATTAATATCCGCTTCACATGTGTCAAAAATTTCCTGACCCCATTCACTCCCCTGCCCACTTTTACTATAATTATCACCTCATCAAATCTTACCTTTTATTCCTTAACACATACATACCAAAAATAGAAATTAAATAACTTGAATATGAAACATTCCACATGCAGAAAATTAAGACAATCACCGACCTGCATCAACTCCAAAATGATCCAGTTCATGAAGCTAGCTATAAAAAAAACTTTACTCTTTGTTTACAAAAATGGTTCACATGATGCCCCGGTCTCGGGTCTCCTCTCTACTCCTATGTACAGGAGGCAGGGTTCTTCTGTGGCCATCCATGTTACTGCCTGCATGGGATGAAGGGGTGTGGGGGGTGGGTTGCTTATGTTTTGCCTAGAGATTGGCTTTAAAATAACACTAAACTCTGGAGGTAAATTTTAAAAAATGCATTTAATTACGTTAACTATTAACAAAAATGTATCTTATTTGTGTATCACTCGGCTGTACATCCTCAAATCATCTCTGAATTAGTGCAGACACTGTCCTTCCTTCTGGAGGGGGGCTACTTTTGTTCCCCATGATCCCTGTGTGTGTTGTAAAGTAGTCACCGCTCCAAGCTCACTCGTGATGGACTACAATCTCACGTTTAGTTTACTGATTTGTATTGAGATTATATGGAGATGTTATGACAACATGTTCTTTCCTTAACACATAAATGTGAATGAGCCCTTACAGAATTTGGATGAGTATTTAGATTTTTTGTTTAATATATTTTTATTAGATTAGATTAAATTAGGCTCTACCAGTATCAGCAAGAGCCTCGCACAGTTTGGAAAGCTCTGCCTAATTTTAGGCAAAAGTTTGTCAAAACAGTGGGCATTGCCATGGTGGTAGGCTGGATTTAATTTGATAATTTGATGGTATTTATAGAAAATTATTTTCAGGGAAACACGGTAGTCTAGGCGTGTGTAGAGCAGAGAAATATTTTCTTATTCCTCAACACCCAACTCTCCCAACTTCCACCCCTACCAGCAGCTGATGTGCTCTTTGCTATTTACGTGGAAGCAGTGGTCTCTGTGCACAAGTCCAGCATGCCCCCTGCTGAGTAAGAGCTAGAGCTCTTCAATCAGCAGGTAACATCGGAAGACTCTAGCTCAGCACTCAGCATGGGGTGTGTCGGACTTCAGCAGACAGATCACTCTTTTCACGCAGAGAGCAAGGGTCCTCTTCTGCAGCATGCTGGCAGGGGACAAGCTTTTCTACTCAGGCTGTGGTTGCTTTTTAAAGAAAACAAACTATAAGGCTATCATGTACCTGGGTTGAGAATGAACTGGGGAGGAGGCTCCCCTTGCACCTCTTGTCCCACACCCCAGTAGATGAAGACAGGGAGTGGGTGGCCAGAGAGTAGCATGGGTTCCAGTAAGGTAGGCAGACAAAACAGCAGGTGGAAGTCCAGAAGCAGGATCCAGAAGCAGAGCCAGAGACAGAGCCAAGGTCGAACTGGGCGGGCAGCTAGGTACTAGAACAAAAAGCAGAGACGAGGTTGGATCAAGCCAAGGGTCAAAATCAACTGGGTTATCGAAGCACAAGGAAGGAGGCAGTGGCGGAATCCATTAACAGGCCAAGGTGGAGGAGTCAGGCAGCGATCACAGGAGAGGTCCATGACAATCCGGGTCAAGCACAGGAAACAAATAGCATGTCACAGGATTATAGGGAACAAGCTAACGACCATTCAGCAATTGTGTGCAAGGCAGGTTCCTTTATATACAGTAGACACGTCTATCAATGAGAGTTACATCATATCCTGTGCGCGAGCTGATTAGCGCATCTTCCTGCGCACATCCTATTGTGTGTGCCTGCGCACTAGCGCATGTTTCTCCATAGTGTTAAAAACGGGCCTTTGCAGTATTTCGTGAGCGCCCAGCAGCTGCCTTACAAAGACATTAAACAGCTTTCATTTTGATGCCTCTGGAATGTATTTAGTTGATTTAAATTGAACATTCAATCAGGCTTTAAAATTCTTCATAACAACAGTATAGAAATGCAATCCAGTGGTACAAAAAGGATGCACATTGGATCAACAGCTTGGTCATGTAATAAAAGGAAGGAAGGCTGAGCATATCACACTAGTGCCCTTAAAATGCTTCAATTAGGATATTTTATCAGAAGGTATCTGGTCATTGGGGAGACAGAGGTAAAGAATTGATATATACTGTAGGGAAAAGGAAATCTGAGTCATTAGGGCGGATATCATTCATCCACAGGGACCAGATTTTGAAGAATTTTTTGTGGGAACATTACAATATGGTTGTTAACATCTCATTAATCATAGTGCCATTAATTCTATTTTTGACTTCCTGAAAAGAATAAAGATTTCCATTTAGCTATTGTCTGTTTGGTCACAGTGAAAGTGAACATTGTCTATTCACTCGTGCTTCGAGGGGATCTTTCTTGGAGCATGGTATTGAAGCATATGTCATCCCAAACACTAAAACCTCATTGAACATGAGGATATAATTTCCAAAGTATTTCCAAATCATTTTCAAAATATTTCCAAAATATTTTTTAAAGCTGCAGCTTTCATTACAAAAAAACCTAGTGATCCTGCCATGAAAGTCATTGTTCAGGAACTTCCTGTTATACTGTAGGTATATCTGTAGGAAAAAAAAAAAAAATCAAAGCAACTGGACTTGCTGTATTTTTCTTGAAGATGTTTCACCAGTCATCTGATTAGCTTTCTCAATTCAGAATGAATTAAATACTTCATAGACTTCCTGTTATAGGGTGTCAATGCTCTGTCCTTGTCTCCCAATTGTGCTCCTGCCTTGTCAAAAAGTATGTTCCCAGGATGCATGCAAAAAAAGATAAACCTAGAACAAACTAACAACCTTAGAGCAGTGGTTCTCAACCTTTCTAGGGCCGAGACCCCTTGGTAACATTTGCCAACTTGTGGTGACCCCCAACTGTAAAATTTAGGGATGACGTGGCTGCTGCAGCAACATCTGGCGGCGTGGTGGGAGAACTGACACTGCTGCGCTAGGAGAGGGCTGAGGAGGACTCTCACCTAGCACAGCAGAAATCACACAGCGACCCACAGCTTGAGAACCACTGTTTAAAGGAGACAACGAATCCCAGAGGAATACAACAAATACCAGCAATACTCCATTATACTATAATGTTCTATTGCTGGGATTTGTAGCCCTCTGTAGCTGGTGTTATTCTGTGTTGCGCTGTAGAATTTATTATTGCTGGGATTTGTAGTCCTCTGTAGCTGCTGGTATTCTGCAGTGTGCTGTATAATGATTATACGGCGCAACGCAGAATAACACTGACCAGTTATAGAGGAATACAGCAAATTGCAGCAATAGTCCATTATACCATAATGGACTATTGCTGGGATATGTAGTCCTCTGTATCTGGTGTTATTCTGAGTTGCGCTGTACAATGTAATATTGCTGGGAGTTGTAGTCCTCTAAAGCTGCTGGTAGTCTGCAGTGTGCTGTATAATGATTATATGGCACAACGCGGCCCCGATGTCAGAAAAAAAAACGGAGCAGAGAAAGGTTTACTCTGCTCGATCGAGCAGAGCAAACCTTTCGGGGAGAAAGTGTTTCTCTCCCGGACGGCCAAGAGCCGCTGGGCGGCCGGGAGCCGGAAGGCGACCCACAGGTTGAGAACTGCTGTCTTAGAGGGACAAGAGTGCATAACAAGAAGCCACAGTCACCACTGTCATAGTGCCATACTAACCACGAATACTTTTTGTTTTGATAGCAGACCATCACTTCCCAGATCCCCTTTAGCTCGCTACAATCACTCCCCTTTCCCCTCCACAGTATTAAATAGCCCTGCCCCACTGCCATTCCTATCTAGGCAAAAATAACATGTCCCTGATCCAGCAACTTCATCTCATATCAAAGGGGGCCTGCAGGAGCATGGACTCATGGTCAATTGGTAGGTGGACCTCTTTAGGGGCTGGTTATAGAATCCAGAAGAGACAGCCTGCCCCCCAATGACATCAGGGAAGAAGATGGGGGCACTGGACCCGACCCTTGGCAGCAGGTCCCACCAGCTCAATGCTGGATTCACTGGGCAGGAGAATACACCAATCAGCTATAACATTATGACCACCCACCTAATCTTGAGTAGGTCCCCCTTCTCCTGCCAAAACAGTCCTAACCCATTAAGCGACGGACTGTATGTTTTCTAGTGATAAACTAACATAACAGGTAAGAGAGGGTGGGGGAAAAAAGCAAAGGGTGGTGGGTGGTTTCTCTTTAAAGTCCATGTATGTCTCTTTTTATGGTGTATTTCAATCCAAAAACAATCCTGAAAGGGTCAGTGGATAGTGAATTGGCATGGGGTTGAACTGACACATTACCTTGGTAAACGAACCATGAACTGTGCTTTAATGGGAAAAATAAATTGAAGGTTAAATTACTAAAGGAATAGAGGCTTTTAGCTGGGAGTCCATTTAACACGCAGCAGTATGACCATAGTGCAGCCATATTGCTGCGCTAGAAATAAAGGAACTTATATAAAGCATGGTGATGTGCACTAGAAACCTGCTTAGTGCTACATGACTCCATGAGGTACTATTAAAATCAATGAGAAAGCCAAAAAAAAAGTTGGGAGGAGAGCTTAGTCACCTGTCAAAGTTACATAATCGTCCTCTTCTCAAATCACGGATGCTTGTATTCTATGAATGGGCTGCAAACTTCAGGCCATGGTTTGGAGCAGGGATGGGCAACTCCGGACCTCCAGCTGCGTGGAACTACAATTCCCATGTGGCATTGCAAGATTGTCAGTTACAGGCATGATTCCCAGAGGCAGAGGCATGTTGGGATTTGTAGTTAAAGCACAGCTGGAGGGCCAGAGTTGCCCACCCCTGGTTTTTAGTAACCTAGTGGTCTATCCACTTTCGGTTCTAAATGAGTACCTTAATAAAGCGAATGTTCTCTTTCAAAAATGGATGCTCACTTTGCAACTTGAACGTTGATTAATAAGGTGAACTTGTGCTTACCTTGAATACCCAAATATTGTGCAAAAAAACTGAACTTTTGCTAGCACAGGATTAGGTATTCAAAATGAACATGTGTTCACTAGAGGATGACCTTCGGTTGAGTTTGACACAAATCCAAGCTGTTTGCAGTTTATCAAATGGGGGAACAATCTGGCCAGTTAGCCAGCCCACCAAACCTCCATCTGTGTCCTTGCAACCAATGGCCGCACAGCATCATTGGTTGCTAGTATGCAAACAGGCACATCATAACAACCTACAATGCCGTGGGGCTGCCAGCATCTAAGCAACCAACAACAGTGTGCAGGACCGATGATATTATCCTAGCAGCCAATTACACTATGCACAGTGTCATTGGTTGCCAGAACACAGACAGCCCCCGGGCACGATTGATTGTTATGGTGTACCCGTCTGCATCCTAGCAACCAATGATGCTGTGCAGCCAAGCCATCCTAGCAATCAATGCCGTTGTGCTGGTTGCACAGCTATATGCATGCTAGGACACAGGTGGCCCTAGTTTCGAACCAGTTGAACCTTCACCAAACCCAGATGTCTGGCTGGATTTGGCGAACGTCCAAGAGAACCAAACCCAAGCCGGTTCATCTCCTCATTGGTGTTCACCTTGCAAGGTGAACATTCACTTTACTTTGTGGATTGCCTATGTGTCTTTAGTAAATCAAGCCATTAGTTTCCCAAGCCATAAAAAGATAAATCCTTATATAAGGGAGACTTAAAGGGTATCTGTGGTCAAAAACTAAAATTATATCTGTATTTCTATATTGAATTCCCATATGTTCTAAACTATTCCTAATAACCAGATCCATCCAGAAGTTGTAAACGTACTTATTAAAGATGTCCATAGGATGGACTTCCTCAATGCACTGACACCATTTCACTCAGTCCTGTGAATTTCACTCGCCACTATCTCAGAGCCTGCCTTCTGAACTACAACTCAACGTCTGAACCATGTAACATAATCATTGCTTGCTGGGAGCAATGCATGATGGGATACGTAGTCTTGAAATGGAGATTGAATCACATCAAGCAGCAGGGAAAGAAATACAAAGCACACTGGGAATCCAGGAAGTTGTTGGACGTGATGGGCAGACGGAAGGCAGCACTCAAAACATAAAAGGGATTTTTTCATGTAAGCTTTGATTGTATTATCAAAAACTACTCTAGATATTCCTATCACAATGCTGCTGTTATAACAAGAGAGGTTATGCTGGGACTTTACAACTCCTGTAAGACCCAATTACACCAGAAGTCCACAAGCAAAAACTTTACATTTGCCAAAAATATTTAGCAACCCAATTTGTGTGTTGACACGTGCATGTTATCCTTATAGGGCTCCCAAGCATAATATGGCGGTGCTATGTAGTGGATAGTGCTCCTGCCTTGCAGCACTGGGGGTCCCTGGTTCGAATACCGACCCGGTCCCTATCTGCAGAGGAGTTTGCATGTTCTCCCTGTGTTTGCTTGGGTTTCCCCCACACTCCAAACAACATGATGGTAAGCTAATTGGCTCCTGTCTAAATTGAGCCTCATATGTATGCATGTGAGATAGGGACAGAGTGTAAGCTCCTTGAGGGCGGGGACTGATGTGAATGTGCACTGTGTAAAGTGCAGTGTAAATTGCTGGCGCTTTATAAATACCTGTAATACAGAAATAAATAAAGCGTGTAACAACAACAAAAATCCTTGAACGGGGATAAATAAGAAAAAAAAGAGAGATCTGAGCAGATGAAAACAGCGTGTGATGTTTTCTTAATGCAGTTCCTATAATACCTTTGTACAGACAGCAGACACAGAACAGACACCGGCAGCTGGAGCTGGGTCTGCTTCTCATCTCGCAGGCCTTTCATGAGCCGGTAACCATTTCCCACTACTGATTATAAACACTTAGGAGTTACATAGGGTTCAAGTAACAAAAAAAAAAAAAATGAAATTTGGACATGTGAAAAAAGGAGATGCTTTGCCCCGAATTAGCACTTGAACTTTAAACCTGAACGTAACTCATATTTACAGCCGGCTAATAATGACTTTATGGAGTAGCGTCAAGCGGATGTGTGGGCAAAAAGTAAAATTATCAGACGAGATACATAATTCTCAATTGTCTTACCTGCCAAAGCAACTGTAGTTCTGATCAGCCAGTTGAATGGAGCAGCCAGTGTAACCTCACTTTTCTATACTGGAGTTAAAGCAATGCAGGTTGGTCAGGGAACGCCTCATCCTGTGATTGGATAGTGAGGGAACAGCAACAGACTGATGAGATCAACCCTGAGCTCTCCCCTCCTATCAACCATCTCCATTTATGATGTGCAGTGTAGTAGGGCATGGCTGGCTTACACTGCTGTCCAGTAACGTGCCTTCTGTGCTGGGTGAGGCATCCCCTGTCCCGCCAAAGGTCTGCCCTGCCCTACTGAAGTTCCACCCCATCCCGCTGAAGCCTCCTCCCCAGTTCGGTAACCAAGCTGTGTGGGGAGGAGGAAGGGAGGAAACAAGCAAGCATTGACTTGCTTGTCAATGCTGAGGCATCGAGATCGATGGCCTCAGTGTTTTCTTTTTTCTTCTTTTTTTGATTGGACAGTTTGGACCAATGGCGCTTTGCCATTGATCCAAGCCATCCGCAGTGCTCATGCCTCTAACACAGATTAGAGTCTCTGACAGCTCTTGCCTCACCAAGTTAGGTTACACAAGCAGTGGGCAAGCCCGCTGTTGTGTAACCTAACTAGCTGTCAAAAGCCACGTGCAGCGCTGCCTGTAATTAACATACAGCACTCCGTCCATGACAGGGGACACAGCGGGGAGGATTTCCCTGCTGTGTAACCTGTAACAAGCTGATCTGAATGGAGGAAAAGCTGTCAGCTTCAGACTTGAAGCTGACAGCTTTTTCCTGCATAATACTAGGTGAGGTTCTGCCTCCCCTGACCGCACATCCCTGCTGCTGTCCTTACCACTCCTAGGCCAAATCCTGCTGCTCAAGACACTGATGAAATCCATTACAATGTATACTGCTCCTTGAGGTTTAAGAGTAAGGCAAGTCACTTCCCTACCCCTACTCTCCAATCCTCCCTCCTTCCTTCTCCAAGCTAGTAGATGGATGGCTACTCTTCCCTTGTGGTCTTGTACTGATCAGGAAGTTCGGGGAAGCATAGCTGAGAGAGTTGGAGCTGTTTGGAATATAATACAAATTGGTAAACTAAACATTAAATTGTAGTGCATCACAGGAGTGAGTTTGCAGCGACTTTACAACACACACAGGGACCATGGGGAACAAAAGTAGCCCCCCTCCGGAAGGAAGGACAGTGTCAGCACCAATTCAGAGATGATTGGAGGATCTACAGCCGAGTGATACACAAATAATCTTTTGTGAGTAGTTCAAGTACTTGAATGCATTTTAAAGATTGAACTTTTGAGTTTAGTGTCACTAGATGCTCTGCCAGTGCCCTAACACAAGCAAATGTGCTTCGTTACAATACATGCGTTGATGCAATGCATGCTGTGAATGAGCCCTAAAAGCGACTTCCTTTTGAATCTACATGTGAGGCAATTCCGGAAGCAATACCAGACAACGGTTGTTTCCTAATATTTAATCATTTAAAAGTTATAATTAATTTGTTCACTAAGGGCGCTGCCAAAAATTTCACAACACTTATTACATCCTAACGTGTGTAACTTTTCAATTCGTTTTTCCTAATTGCCACCTGAGGATCACAAAGCAAGTGGGTGGGTACGCTGAGGATATATAAATCATCAGAAATTAAGAGTAATGTACATCACGTACAATGTCAGTTTACAAAGCTCACTGCCTGGGAGGTCCTCACTTATGTTTTATAAGATAATTCACCCGGACTGACTGTGTCACTCTAGAATAGACATGTAAATTTAATATTATTCCAAATGGATATTCAAACGAATTTTGTTAAATTTGGACAATTTGATGCATCTGCATTTCCGAGTGCGAACGAATCCGAATGCTCGTTTATAGACAATTCGGATCCGTCCAAATTTCGTTCAAAAGGAAACTATTTGAACATGTAAACGTTCTCTGGCCAATCAGATGGGGGGTTTTTTTGGCTGTTGGGGGTTGCATTACAGGCAGATTCATTTGACTTAGTTCCGAAACGAAAATTGGAACGGATCCCAAATCTGAATTTTGAACTGAATCAAATTTTGCGTCCGTAATCCAAAAAATTTAAGAAATAAAAATCCTTATGTATCCCAAAAAAATTAAACAAACTTTTTGCGGGACTACATGTCTAACCTGGAATCGTGTATTTTAATCAATGGCAAGTTGAAGTTCAATTTAAGGAAAACATTTTTTTTTTTTACATTATATTTTGAAGCAAACCATTTTAAAGAAGACGGCCCCTTTTACACGGTTGTAATCCATTCCGTCTCAGCCAGGGATCCATAGACTGATCTCCTTCTGAGTCAGATGAGACTGGAAATAGAATGGTCTGATTCTGTTTTTTTCTCCATCTTGTATTCACACTGCGGTGTGTTTCAGAACAGCAACTGTTGCAATGCACAGCAATCGCTCACTAAACTTCCCCCTTCGTTCTGAGACCGGAGGGGGAGCATGCAGCATTTTTTTGCATTCGCAGTGGACCGTAATGCAGGTAATGTTTTGCTACATGTCCTATCGCTATTCCTTTAACTGCTTCCCGGCCAGCTGTTGTAAAAAAAACGGCCAGCCAGGAGCTTCCTGGATGTAACAGGCCGTCCCCACTCATACATACACGCATGCAAACATGCGTCAGGTGCGCATACCTGCGAAAACGACGATTGCGCCCATTACGCCGCACATGTTACATATCGCCGTGAACGTCGCAGTGAGAGCAATAATTTTAGGGCCATCAATCACTGATAACACTAAACTGATGAGCGGTAAAAGATTTTAAATGACGATCACGACCGCGGCCATCTTCCCCGCTCTGACATGTGGTCATGGCTTCCTCTAGTTGAGATCGCGGTCCCAGACAGACCTGTGCACACTTGCACACAGTATTATTTAATCCAGCATGGCTCCAAAGAAAGTGCAGAGCAAGCATGGTGGTAAAAAATAAAGTTCAGAGTGGTAATGAATTTACATTCACATTGAACCTCATGAGAAAATTTGATTCTGTTCGCGACCAAAATCAGTTCACGACCACGTTCGTAGCGGTCAGAATGGATTAACCTTATTTACATTGAACCTTATGGGGAAATTTGATTCAGTTCGCGACCAGAATCGTGGAACGAATTAAGTTCATGAACCGAGGTACCACTGTATTATAGCAACAATACTAAAAAAAACTTTTTCTGCTATGATCAGTGTTAGCATAAAAAAAATACTGTTGCTGTAGATACAAAGTATAAACTGTATTCTATCATTTGTCCCATTTGTAATGACACTAACATTTTGCTTCCATGTATTGCAAAGTTATTCAAGAATGAAATGAAGGTTCTTTTTTTCTTTTCATGTTTTACTCTTTTTTTTAATACAACTAAAGCAATTAGTACAAATGAAAATGAAAAAAAGTTAAAATATTATGTAACGATAACTCCCCCGGAGGGAGCCGCTGTTTGCCCGGTCTACATCTGGTCGGTCTAGGGGTTGATCTCCAGCTGCGCCCCATTAGCACTAACCGCCCTCTACTGGTGCCCATAAATTGATGTCCACTTCAATAATAGAATGCTAAGTAAACAGTTTACTGAACATCTTCTTTGGGAGAGAGGGTATAGGGTTTCTACGTGTAACCATCGGAAGCTCCAGACTCACCGGACCTTGTATAAGTACCAATGCAGATTCACCCGAACACATCAGGGGACCACTGATGTACCAGACCGTCCAGGTGGATGCAGATCCTCAATCCAGGAAAGACACCGACCATGCTCTGAAGCCCACATAGTTCCAGGGTGCTTCAAGAGCCTGCACTGGTCCTGGTTATCTTCCTTTTTCCATCTTTCAGACCTCCTCCATGTTGGAACCCTCAGGGAAACCTTTTACCTTACATCAGCCAATGCCCACCCCCAGGCCTCGGCCTAGCCTGGGGGGCAGGCTGAACAGGACCCAGCCCTAATCCATGGCTGGTCCCGGCGAGAGAGAGAGCACATGGCACCTCCCACCAATATATGTAGTCTATCCCAGCAGGCACCACTGGCTGAGAGGAGCCCAGTGATTGGCTGCTGTATTGTACATATATTACAGTATCCACCATTGGCTGTCCCACAATATGCCAGAATCTCACTAAACCCAGGGGGGTACAGGCAGCATTAGACACCTCGGATTAACCATATAGTTGCCACTACAAATCCAGCCAGGCTGTCTACAGCCCTGGCTATCACTAAATGCATAGTAGTCAGATCACAAAAGGTGATGGGCACTACACTTAATTTTAGAAAGATAGAAATAAAAAATGAGTTCATTAGGGATGATTAGGAGAAACTAATAGGGGATTCAATAAAGGTTATTAAATAGGAACACATTTTATTTAAGTGAATTGAATGAAACAAAGTAGATGCAAAAATCATGTTTCAGCGCCTCCTTCTGCATTCTATTTTTTTTTTAAATATCCAACAAGGAGGATAAAAGACTCAAATTTTGGGTGGACTGACCATTTAAATGAAAGCTGACAGAGTGGTCAGTCATAAAGCAAGCCGCTGAACTCAGTGTATATCATTACGGCTAAGTCCACTGTAACACTTTGGGATTTGAGAAATTTGTTGCATATGAGACAGATTCCAGCATCATTTGATATCATTAAGTGGTAGAAAGCTACATCCTACATCTCTTTTAAAATCAAGGCAAATGGGGTAATTATTTGTATTATTATTATTATTACATTTTAAAAATAATATTTATTATTTTTTTCATTATTTTAAAAATATTTTTTTTATTAATTTAAGCATTAAAATAGACTTTTAAGAAACTTCACAAGTCTGGCATGTCACAATATACAGTAACACTATAATTTTTTAAGCTCTATAAGAAAAGCAAGTTTCAGGCAGTTTAAAAGCAGGTTTCAGGAGCAGAATCAAGTACAGTACAATGCAGAATACAGCTGAAGATCTCTCAGCAATGTGTTGTTGCAGTGAACAGCCTTAAAAAGCCCACCTTGCACCAGCAACAGGTGCACGCACGCTACAGTATGTGCACAGTGTTGCACCTGCTCGTGCACGATGCTGGCACCATAGCACAGAACATGCACATGTATGTGCAGGGGTCCGAGCAGAAGCTGTACTATACCAGTTGAAGTACCCTGACACTAGCTATGATTTATTCCACCTTCATTGGCCAAAGCAAAAACACACAACACATGAAACATGTGCAACAAAAAGGTGCAACAAAAGCGCATGAGAATGCAGATACACCAGTGTGCTGGGTTGTTTAGACACACAGAAAAGGAAGACAATTGCCAGTTTTTAATTTCTATCATTAGCTGTTCTTTTGTGATTTACACACCTTGTAGCAAGTTTTGTCAGGTCGGAGATGCCTGTGATTTCTCAAGCTGTAGAGTAATAGCTGAACAATAGAGGCAAGGCTGAGCTGTATGAGCATGCTTCCTGTTTAAAGCACGCATGACGCGGGTCAAGATGGATGCTAGTGCTGACTTGCTGCACGCAATATAATTTATACCTTACCGTGACTGAAAACTCCCATCAATATAACACTGTCATAGATACGAAAGACTGAAGACCTATAGGTAACCATTATTCTAGGTAAAGCCCAATTCCAGCTTGACAAATGATGGCCTCCCCCAGTCCCCTCTTCCATTCCCTTTCTTTCTTTGTGATCTCTATTTACGTGTGGTCATGAGACTGTTGTAGTGACCTTCTTGGTCTGTTCACACCATTGCGCTGATGTAACATGCATGTTACTGCAATGCGAGGTAACACGTATTTCATGCATTGATGTTCTGCTTCATTTTGAATGGCACCCCAATGCACCTCCATGATGCACCTGATTTGCAATGCACTAGAATATGCTGCATTGTGGTGGACTGGAAAACAAAACAAAAAGGCAAGCTAGCATGTCTTAATCCACATGCACTTAAGGCACCACAGCCAATGGTCTTGGGGTGAATGGGCCCATTTCTTTAGGTGGAGACCAGTGCTACTTACATATTAAACACCAGTAAAGTAGGGAGCTGCTCTGGAACTATATGCCCCATAAAGTAGAGCTTCTTGTCTGATGTATGCAGCAAGTGAGCTGACTTATCCCACCGCTGTGAGAGACAGCTGATTTATCCCACCGCTGTGTTTATGATAATCCCTGAGTGCCTTTGGTCATGACACAGGGATAGAAAACAGAAGGGCACCAGACCGAAATGGATGTTAGAGTCCCAAAAAAATTTAATAATTGTGTTGACACAATGATTACACTTTTTAATGGACTCTAACATCTGTTTTGGTCTGGAGCTCTTCTGTTTTCTGTCGCTAAGTTGCTCCCAGTATCTTCTATTGGAGACTGTGCATCCCTGAGCTGCCTAACCATACCATGAAATGTTTGCACAACTTGGTTTGCAGTGTGGACCCTGGAATGAGCTACGAAGCATGATACCAAATGCCTAGAGATCTGAACCTGTTCTGGCTACACTATGTATTTAAAGACCGTGTGCGGTATAAGAAGTGTATGGGGGACTACTTTCATGTGATCCATGTTTAAGAAGGGAATACAGTTATAGATCTTGATAATGGAAGTGAAAGTACTAGGGGCTGGGGCCTTGGTGCCCTCTGGCTTTTCCTCTGTTAGATGTATCCCTATGTCCACCGCAAGGGGAAATATGATGCTGCCCTCATACTCAACATCAAAGTGTACTGCTTATTTCTATAGGAATAATTGAAGTGTAAAAACATTTTAACAGTACAATATTTCCGTGCAATGCGTCAAGTTATTTTTGCCCCTATCACTGGGAGTAATAGCTTAGCTTGGTGAATGTGGTGAAATTTCCCTTTGCACAGAACACTCAATCATGTGCAGGGGAAATGAAAAAAAAAACTATGGGGTCTATTCACGAAGCAGCCGAAGGATCTAGGCGTAGCTTCGGCTGATCCTTCGGCTAGCTTCGGCCCCAGGACCCCTTCAGTTCAGTAGAACCGAAGGGTTGCTGTACAGGCTATTCACTATAGCCTGTACAGCTCCCGAAGTCGGCCGAGTGGCTCAGTCGAGCCGAGGTCATATGCTTCGGCTCGACTGAGCCGAGGTGAAAGCCGAAGCTGGCCAAACAGCCTGCTTCTGACAGCTAGGTGGAGCCAGCCGTGATGTTACGGATGGCTCCGGGCACTTGCAGAGAGATCAGCGTCCCTGGTTACCAGCTAACCAGGGACACTGATCTCCAGACAGCCTAACTCTCCCGGGCGCTCCGGGAGTCTCCTGCTCCCAACCGCCCAGGAGAGAAACACTGCTTTTTCTTTTTTTTTTGTTCTGACACGGAGCCGTTGGCTGCATTCCTATTTCACAATAGGAATGCATTGCTAGATTCCTATTGGCTATTTCAATTTGCAATAGCCAATAGCAAACTAGCTATTGCAACCGCCCACTGCTGCTGTCAATCAGCAGAGGGGACCTGCAGTTCTCCATCAGGTCCCCTCTAGTGATTGACAGCAGCAGAGGGCGGGTGCATTAGCTAGTTTGCTATTGGCTATTGCAAATTGAAATAGCCAATAGGAATCTAGCAATGCATTCCTATGGCGAAAATATATCTATATGTTTTTCTTTTTTTTGATGGTAGCAGAACCGCCGGCCAATAGAAAACAGTTGGGCTGAGCTATCTGTCACTGCTAGCTCCGCACAATCGTTTTCTATTTATTTTTTTTTCTACTTTTTTAACTATTTTTCTGTTCTGCTCGGTCCCACAGAGGGAGCGAGCAGAACAGCTGAGCCGAATGTTCACTGCTATTCACTCACTGCTATAGGCATCGATAAGAATAGCCCGAACAGCAGTGTGAAGCTTGCCGGAGGTTCGGCTTAGCCGATCCAGATGTTGGATCGGCTGAGTCGAACTCCTTCTGCACTTCAGGTCGGCCGAACATGCTCAGCATGCACCGACCCGAAGTGCAGAAGCCACGCGAAGCCACCCGATGTACGGCTGATTTCAGCCGATATACTGCTGAAATCAGCCGTGCCAGCCTGAAGTAAATAGCTGAACAGCGTTCGGCTCACTTCGCTTCAGGTCGGTCATTCACTCGGCTGCCTACAGCAGCTGAGTGAATAGACCGCTATGTTTACTTGCACATGATTGGTTGCTGGAAGTCAGTAGAGCTTCCCCTCATTCACGAGCTAAGGAAACATTCCCTTGCAAAGTGCAAATTCCTTTGCAAAGTGAAGAGCCTGTTTGCCTTTAGTAAATCAGCCCCAATGCCTCTTTTAGTCCTTTTTTCAGGACTAAATTAAAATAATAATAATAATATGCATTCTTTCCAGCCAGCAGGTGGCGCTCTAATTTTCTTCATTTTTGAAGCTTTGAATCAGTTTCATCAGGGCCATTGTTTACAGATCTTAATTGGGTTGATTTGCTAAAGGATTAGAGTGTGAGTGTAGTAAATAAGGTGAAGTGGTGTTCATTTAATCCTATCATGCGCAAGCAAAAATCTTGTTTTTTTATTTTAATTTCTCTTAAATGGGGTAGAATATTTAATGTGTACACAGCTTCCCATATTGACTTAGCTGAGTGAACATTCCCTTTAAAACATAAAAATACTATTACTCCTTTATTAAATCATCCCCAGTGAGCCACCATGGCAATGTCTCTTCCCTTATCAGATGGCTTAGTCTTGGGTTTCAATCAGACAAAGGAATCTGCAATGCAAGCTGCTCTTGCTGTGCTGTACCTATATATACATTATTTGTTATGCATTATATGTTTATGTTGAAAACAATGACATATTTGAGAATAAATAAAAGTCACAGGACCCGTACTGAAGATAAATAAAAATAATAAAAAACATTTTTTTATTATTATTATTTTTTTTTTTATTTCTTACCTTTTCCAGAAGTCTTCAGGCCAGTCACATGCCACTCAGGATCCTCCTACTTTTCGGATTCTGTCTTGTCAGCAGCCAGTCCTCATTGTTGCAGAGACCGGCCATGATGTGATGATGTCAGCTCCGCTGTATGTATTATTATACTATGAGTGCAGGCCATCCTTATAATGAAGCATCCTGAGAAGGGCCAGATTTACTCTCTCTGCTGCCTCAAGGCCAGGTTCCTCTGTGCGCCCCACTCCCTGCCACTTCCCCACCCCAATGGAGAATGGTAACCAGATGGAGGGGGCAGAAGGGTTCGTTTTGAGGATCTCCGGCTGGTAGGGAGAGAGATAGCCGGCAGGGGAAAGGTATGTGTGGAGGGGGGCGGCGGTTGGAGGACGGACAAGCAGGCTGCATACAGGTAATCTCAACGACATCGCCGAGATGACTTGTAAACAAACGAGTGGCTTCTCAGCTGTAATTTAGCTCTGCTTGCCCAGGACAGGGCTACATGTAGGAAACAACTACCCGCCCCACGCCCGGAAATTCATGTCCTGGCCATCGGGAGATATGAATCCCTGCTTCCCCTCTGCTACCTGCCGCCCCGAGGCCATTCACCATAAAACATGTTTTCAAAAATGTGAAATTCAAGGGGTTATTATTCACAAGACGTAGCTTTGGCTGATCCTTCGGCTAGGTTCGGCCCCAGGACCCCTTGGGTTCAATAGAACCAAAGGGCTGCTGTACAGGCTATTCACTATAGCCCGTACAGCTCCCGAAGTTGGCCGAGGGGCTCAGTTGAGCCGAAGGCATATGCTTCGGCTCGACTGAGCCCAGGTGAAATTCAAAGCTGGCCGACAGCCTGCTTCTGACAGCTGTGAGATTACGGCTGGCTCCGGCCACTTGCAGAGACAGATCAGCGTCCCTGCATACCAGGTACTGAGAACCTGGCTCTAGCCTGGTGCTGGAGGTGATCCTCCCTGCTGGGCTGCACGGTGGGCTTGATGTCCTGCTGGCCCAGGGGACTGGTGGACCAGGGCGCTCCATCCCCGTGATGCACTGGTGTGCATGGCTCAGAGGGTTCCCCATTGCTTTGCAGCGTGTAGTCACTCTGTACCAGAGTCTGTGCATCCCTGTATCCCGAAGCCTGCTGCATGCCACCGCGCTCGGAGCTTACACAGTGTCATTACACTGAGTGTACGTGTCATTACACTGAGAACCCGGTGGAGCCGCTGTGATATCACGGCGGCTCCGTCAAGTTCGCAGTGTGTAATGACAGATGGGCATCCCTGGTTACCACGGAACCAGGGACGCCCATCTGTCATTACGATGAAAGCTTAGCAGAGCCGGCGGTGATATGAAGGCCGACTCTGCTGAGCTCTCATGGTACTGACAGTTCAGCGTCCAGGAAACCAGGGATGCTAATCTGTCAGTACCATGAGAACTCAGCAGAGCCGGCTTTGATGCCACCACCGGCTCCGACAAACTCTCTTTGTAATGACAGCTGGTCCCGGCCAATAGAAAACAGTTGGGCGGAGCTCGCTGTCACTGCTTTTTTTTCTACTTTTTAAAACTGTTTTTCTATTCTGCTCGGTACCACAGAAGGTATCCAGATGTTGCATCGGCTGAGTCCAACTCCTTCTGCACTGTGGGTCGGCTTCGGGTCGGCATGTTTGGCCGACCAGAAGCCAGCCACAGCAAGCTGATGTACGGCTGATTTTAGTCTGTGTACGGCTGAAATCAGCCGTACAAGCCAGAAGTGAATAGCCCAACAGCGTTCGGCTCACTTCACTTCGGGTCGGTTATTCACTCGGCTGCCTACATCAGCTTTGTGAATAACCCCCTTAGATTTTTTTTTGTTCTTCATCTCTTGAGAGTACTACACCAACCATCACATAATTAGATTTTTCCCGTCTCCCATTTCTTCATTTGACAAAATATTGACTGTTTACAAACTCATGCCAGATCAGTTAACAACGTCACAGGGAATTTGGTGGAAGCTTCCTGAGCAGTAACTTTGTCTTTATGAAGGCCTGAGTCAGGTCAAAACTTCACTTTAATAAGGACATAGCTTGCTGGCCGGGTTCCAAAGACTTGGGTGCCACATCAATGCATTTATGAGGTCTTGGTGATAAGTTTGTGTTGACTAATCTCCGCCAAGGTTTAGATAACACCCCCGGCTCAAAGAGCGCAGTCACTTCATTTGGCAGATTTCGTTTCTGACACATCGAGAAATTGTTTCGAAAGCCTCTGTGTTTGAAACTTGTCTCGGTGTAACCTGTCAATGACCCTTCCTCCCCGCAGACATGCATCAACAGGATGACCACACAAAATTATGACACAGAAGATTACCGAGGAACATAACATAAAACGGGAAACCATGCTAGGTTTTGGAATTCCTTCTAGATGTTGAGCATGTCAAAGTTTGAATACTGCTGATACCAGTTTAACTTTATTGAAGCTAAAGGGAGAGTGAGATTGCTACCAGTAATGTAAGGAGCTTTCAGGATATCTACTGCTAAACAATAAAATAATAATAATATATAAAAGAACTACGGTACATGTTATGTGAGCAATGTTATAATGAAAGACATAGACGTGCCCTTGCCATCATAGAATTATTTTCAGTCCTGGGAGCCAAACACACGTCTTATGACAGTGCGGGACCAGAATTATCACACGGGAAGTCCTTAGCCCTGTGGGAGCTATGACTCCAGGGACTCATAGCTTGCACAAGACTTACCATTCACTACCCCTCTGCTCTGCCAGGGGAAAAAGGTAAGCCCTATGCAAGCTATGGGTTTCTGGAGTCATAAGTCACCCAGGGCAGGGGCGTCCCGAGGCCGGGTGTCACCCGGAGCGGTACCGGGTTACAACCCACCGTGACGTCATTGCGCATGCGCGGTGATCTTATTGATACCTGCCGGCGGCCATCTTGGTGATGGACGCTGGCAGACAGAGGAGGGGACAGTCACCCGGCAGGATAAGGTATGCAACCGGGTCCCCTCCTCTCTCCCGAAACTGTTGGGAGCTCGGTCCATGACTGAGTGCCCGACTTTTCAGAGGGGGGTGACACCAAAATTACTTTTAGTCATTTTGGTGTCACCCCTCCAATGGTGTCACCCGGGTGTGGGCCACACCCCTCACACCCCCCTTGTGATGCCACTGACCCAGGGCAATGGACTTCCCATATGATAGTGCCGATTGGACCAGTACTGTCATATGGAGTGTGATTGGCTCCCATGTGACAGTGCTGGTATATGAAAGTACACTTCCTGTCCCCCCAAAAAAAGTCACCACCTGGATTTAGCTAAGCAAATAGGTCAGAGCCTTCCACTGGAAAGCAGGCCTATGTTCAGCGACATTATGTGCCCAAAAAATTAGGTCAGCTGCCTACCTGAATACAGAAAAGAAAACAGCTTGTCAGGACTGACACTATTTCTTGTGATTTCAGTCCACAAGAGTCTGAGTGTTGTCGGCCCACTGGAGAAAATTAGAAGCTGAGTTCATTTTGGGCACATCAACAGGTATTGTTCTGTACTTGCAGCATCTTTGAAGGTATAAACATGGGGTAATGTGCATGTATTGAAAGATGTACTGGATATATATATTTTTTTTTTTATTCCATTCACACTTATGCATTTTTGCTTGATGCCTTTTAAATTAAATCAAAATACACCTCAGCTTGAATTGTAGCATGTGTTAAAATGCATGTTGACGCATGTTAATGTTAAAACTGTGCATTATGGAGCACACTGACATTGCAACAGCTTTACACCATGTGTTCAAATTTAGCAACACGAAGTAAAATGCACCGACATGTGCTTTAATGCTCTATCACTTATGAAATCTGCATACAAATACCTCCCTAGTTCCCTAGTAGAAGGTTTTAATGCAGAATAACACTTAAATAGAATATTTTCATCTAAATGAGGGACAGATGGGAGGTATGCATACATGTGAATGGGTGCAATGATTCCCACAGAGCAATTGAACCTGTATGGTTATATTGCAAAACCAGATTTCACCTACAGGTGGTGCTGCAAGTAAAGTCTTTGGTGAAACCTTTTATCCCCACTAAGGCCTGAGAGTGGTGGGGACGGTTCTGTCTTATCATATTAAAAAAAGAGAGATGTACACTGCTTGTCCAAAAAAAAAAAAGCCACAATCTGGATTTTGGGCACTATAATGATCTGGGGTTCTCCAGTTGGTCAGGTCTAGGTTCAGCAATGTTATGTCCCCAAAAATGAGGTCAGTTGCCAACCTGTATATACTGAATGACCAGGTTTTTCCATCAATTGATTTTTTTTCTTCCCTGATGGCACATTGGGCATATTCCAAGATCACAATGCCAGGATTCACCGGGCTCAGATTGTGAAAGAGTGGTTCAGGGAGCATGAGACATCATTCTCACACATGGATTGGCCACCACAGAGTCCAGACCTTAACCCCATTGAGAATCTTTGGGATGTGCCGGAGAAGACTTTACGCAGTGCTCTGACTCGCCCATCATCTCTATAAGAGCTGGGTGAAAAATGAATGCAACTCTGGACGGAAATGAATGTTGTGACATTGCATAAGCTTATCGAAATATTGCCACGGCGAATGCATGCTGTAATCAAAGGTGGACCAAACAAAATATTAGAGTGCGTGACTTTTTGGGGGGCCAGGCAATGTGTATAAAGCCTGATGAAGGGATCTAAGGAATCCTGAAAGGTTATATCTTTGATAACTATTAATTTCAGCTAATAAACAGTATCATTTAAACTCCTACCTTGGTCACTATTGAATAACAAAAACATGTGATTTGGAACCCCCTAGAGCACACTATGTTTTCCTCAACTGAATATTCCGTGATTTTTTTCAGTGTGGTAACCATAACAGACATGATCAGCACAGGAAAATGACAGAAATGTGGAGCTGCCCTAAGGTCCAAAAATTGTGGATTATAGTATATAACCTTGTTAAGTCAGCCCTCCATTGTAGGCTGGTGCGGAATGTGAAAATGTTGACTCTCAGTAGGTGTGAAGGTTTCATAGTTACATAGTTATGGGCACATAGTTAGTCAGGTTGAAAAAAGACATTGAATTCAACCTATAGAGATAAGAGGAGAAAAAGGAAAAAAAATGGAAAGTATGTTGGCCCACCACATTTTCTTAACTATCTGGCAGCCTATAGCCAGATCATGGAGGCAACCAACCCTCTGAACGGTTTAGCAAAGAGTTATGGGCACCATAATTAATGAGAAGCTCACTGCTATCCTTAGGAATACTCACAAAAAGTATCTCAAGGTGTGGTTCACGTTGGTAGATTTGGTTTTGATCACACATTATGGAAGCTTTGACCCACACATCTCTGATGTTGTGAGTTCTCCTCTTGTCCCGATGCTCCACTCCTTCCATTGCCTACTTCCCCCCCACCTTCTTTCTTTTCTTCTCCCTCTTGCGCGTTGTATTTTTTTTTCTTCTGTTTACTTCATCTTCTTTTTCTTCTTTGTTTCCTTTCTGCATTTATTAGCATTAGATGATACCAGTGTTTCGCAGCCCACTTTTATGTGAAAGGGCATGATGACCGATGTGGTCATTTGTGCTTCCATTTGCTGCAGGGATATCACCTATTTCATATTCATGGTGCATGGGCTTTGTCATTGGTGCTTTTCTTTTAATCTATTTTATCTTGATAAATATGGGTTGTTTTATACAGCATGTGTGCTAGCTTTTATTTGCCACTTGCCATGTGTGGGGATGGTACATTCAATTAGCTGGGGTGGTGGGGCTGGTTTGGGGATTCTGGTGGAGAATGATGCCTCTAAGAGCTAAATGGGGATAGCTGGATGGGGAGATGGTGAGAATGGCTCTGCATCTCCCTTACCCAGCTCTTAGCAACCTGAGACTCCCTGTCTGGCATCCTGCCAAGCTCCTGGCAACCAGTGACATCATTGGTTGCTAGGAGCTCGGCAGGACACCTGCAAGAGTGCCGTAGGTTGCTAAAAGCTGGGTGGGAAGATACAGAGACCTTACACATCTCCCCATCTTGCTCTTAGCAACCTGGGACACTTTGTCGGAAAGGGAGTGGCAGGCACAGTAAACACATTCTGCAGTAGAGTAGCCATGCCACTCTGCCTGTCGCACCCCCTCCCATGTGACCCAAAGAGATGCCACCTGGGGCAACATGTATAAAACCAGGGATGGCCCTGGTTTTATACTTTTAATCCCATTTGCAAAGCAAACTCCTTTCTGTGAACCCATATTACTCATCAATGGTGCCACTCCATGCTGTTCTTTGCATCGTACATTGACACTTCTCTCTATTTCTCCTGTTTAGAAAGGAAAATGCCAGAAAGGTCTCGTATAGAAGCTATCTTGCATTGTACGTTCACAGTCCCATTCATGTGAGGTATGTGATGAAATATGACTGTTTTGCAATAGAAAGTTTGGGAAAGCCAGTAAACCAATGTACACAGAATGCCACACAGGTATAAGGATACAATTACAGATTTATAGGTCTTCATTTAAATACTGTTTGGCACGTCCACTGCCGGTGGCCATTCGTATCTCTTCGCTGAACCGTACCGTGCGATTATGTCAATAAAATATGCCGTTTTACTTTAATGACGGCACTCAGGATGACATGAATAACATATTAGGAACATTTCCCTCCCATGTTCTGTAGAGCCTATAATTGTCCCTCTGTCTTTAATAGCTATTAACCTGCAATTCATTTAATGTGAGTCTGTGTGTGGGATGGACTCATAGCTGTAACTTTGGTAGTGCAGTATCAAAATGTAATTGAATGCTATAGGGTGGTATAAAGGTATATAATGATCATTTAATTATGGGGCCACATGTGCCACCATTCATAAAAGAAGAATGTATGAAGCGTTTCCATTACTGCGTGTTATTTGCTTTTCTTGAATGGCAAACTTTACTTTTCTTGTACTAGAGGCATTACGGTGACCCTGTCCCTACACCAAGATGCCAGAAACAAGGGAAAACCTCATGAAAAAAATTAGACAACATACTTACCTGCCCTGCTGAACGCCGCTTCAATCCTAAGAGATGGTCCACTGAAGTCCGCTGAGAAATTGAAAAATGTCATTCATTTTCAAAGAGTTTGTTTGATTTCCTAATAGGTAAAGTAGTAGTAAACTCTATTTTCAATAATGAATCCAGATGAAACAAATATACATTGCCCAGCAAAGTATTTATTTTGCCCAAGCACTTACAGTCATCATGTTTCCAAACAACTCTAATGCTCTCAGCTTGTCTTCCCTAAGCTTCCTGTCATATTTATTATAATGCACATGTGCCAGGAAAAGCTTAATCTGAAACCAGAATTTTTGTGGTTATAATGCATGAAAGTGTCCTGGCGCATCACTAATTTACTTACAACTGACATACTGTATCATTCTAGATGTCACAACACTTCTTAAAACTCATTCTTTCAAAAGGCTCACGATATTTCCTCCAGAAGGTAGGAAGTGCTGCGCAAACTGTTGGTGCTATATAAATTCTGTACAATAGTAATAATACTAATTACTATTAGTAGTATTATTACTACTAGTAGTACTATTCATTATTATCATTATTATTATTACTAAGTAATAATAATAATGATAATAATGAAAGAACAATAAAACAAAGGTTTCTGTATAGTGTATGCAACAAAAAAAATGGTTGTACAAAAAGATTCTAATATATTGTATATATAAAATATTTTATTG
>NW_017306687.1:725612-781827 GCF_000935625.1 Nanorana parkeri | reverse complement strand
TTGTTATTATTATTATTATTATACAGGATTTATATAGCGCCAACAGTTTGCGCAGCACTTTACACTATAAGGAAGACATAACAATCACAATACAATTCAAGACAATATGGTAAGGAGGGCCCTCCACTGAGGGCTTACAATCTAAAATTATTATACAGAATTTACATAGCACCAACAGTTTGCTCAGCGCTTTACAATATAAGGAAGATATTACATTTACAATACAATATGGTTAGGAGGACCCTGCTCGTGAGAGCTTACAACCTAGAAGATTATTCTAAATATCGACTTTATTGATGTATTATTGGTATTTATATAGCGCCGACCATTTACACAACACTCATTCACTGCCCTCAAGAAGCTTACAATCTAAGGTCCTTATTACACATGCATACATACAGGAACAATTTAGACAGGAGACAACTAACCTGACAGCATATCTTTGAAGTCTGAGAGGAAACCAGAGTACCCGGAGGAAACATGCAAACCTCTAGTAGAAAAAGACTTGGCCAGGATTCAAACCAGGTACCCCTAGTGCTACAAGGCAGAAGCACTATATGAGAGAGATCTCTATATAGATAGATACCTCTATCTATATATATTGGGCAGCACAGTATATATGTATACTGTATAATGATAGTACATAAATCCGAGTGACAGTTGCTGCAGTGAAGAAAGTTTTGCAATGTTAATCAAGCTGCACATTTTGAAGCACCCATGGTGGACATAATCTCCCTTTTTATGATGGGCCTTAGAATCTACAAGGTCTGATAGCTGTAGTGGAGGGGTAGGCAACCTCAGCACTCTAGCTGCTATGGAACTACAAGTCCCATGAGGCATTGTAAGACTCTGATAGCCACAGGCATGAGTCCCAGCTTGAAGGCCAGAGTTTGCCTACCCCTTTTGTAGATGGATATGGTTATTAGGAGTGAGATAGAACTTATGGAAATTCAATATAGAAATACAAATTTATTTGTAGTTTTTGACTATAGATACAATTTTAAATGGGTGCATTAATACGCATAGGTGTGAATGGGAATTCAATATATTAGCAGAACCTTTTATGTGCAGTAATGTGTCATGTCCTCTCAGCAAAACAGCAAAAAGTTTTCCCAGCACACTCACCAGCCAGCATGCAAAAAAACTTGTCTCACCGCTGAGGTTAAAAGCAGAGGTTTAGTTACACGTCTTCTGCAGAAAATGTGAAAGCCTCACAGCCGCGCCAAGGCACCTCTAAGTAGTGCGGTTCTAACTCTAAATTATGAGAGTCTCTTCATTTTGGAGCACATATGGCAAAAGATCAAATTGGGTGCAGGTTTGTCAGGAGGAAGCCCAACCTCCCTTAAAGGCACAAGGACGCACAAGGGACCCCGCACATCACAACGGCAGCTGAGGCCCCCCATGCGTCACTGCACCAAATCAGTCAAGCAAAACAAATGGCAAACACACTCATCAATTTGTTACCAATCAATTTGTTATTTATGTCTTCTCAGCTACTTTAAATTGCAGTTGACATTAAAATGTATTTTCAGCCTCACAGCAAAATTTGGATAACCCATACTTCATGTTTGTTCCCAATTACATATCATAACTTATAAAAAAAACTGCGGCTTACATTTGTACTTCCTGAAAAATCTCACTTAGCTTTTCCTTTGTATATCATGTAAAGAAGGGGGCTGGGGAGTTAATATTTACCATAATTAAAGTTAAATCATTTCTAAGTCCAAGGCACCTGGAGGAAGTTCCTGTTAGCTGCCCATGTAATGAAACTACATCTCCCATGATTCCTTGGGACTATTAGTTATCAGTTATTGAAGTGCTGACAATTTACACAAAGCATTACATAGTGTAGATTCACATCAGTCCCCGTTCCCAAGGACTTTGCAATCTAAGGTCACTTTCTCCGATGCATACAAACACATACTAGGGCCAATTTATACAGGAACCAATTAACCTACCAGCATTTCTATGGAATTTTAAGGGCAGTTGTGGGCATTTGCAGGCTGCAAGGCTGCAAGCCTATTACAGGCAGGGCTCAGGGAAGTAGGTGTTTCCTGTGTCCTTCATGGCAAAGCAGGGCTGGTAAGGTTGGTATGACTGTGTGGGATTGAATGCTAATTGCAACCCATTCAATTGTCACTCAGCATCAGTGTTGGGAATGTGTGGACGTCTCTTTTGTAGTCTCAAGGACTATAGGAAGTGGCTGCATGTCGTTTACTGTCACACAGTTGGAAGTAGGGCAGTAAGACATGGGAAGAAATAATATTTATTGAAGCAAAATAGACTACTGGACATCAGCTGGGCTGCACAGCATCAATGGATGCTAGGACTCAGATAGAAGCACCAAACCAACCAATGACACTTTGGGGTCACCTGTGTTTTAGCAACTAATGGCGCATTGCAACATGCACAATTTCATTGGTTAGTAGGACTCTAGCAGCCGGGCTGCACAGCATCATTGGCACAGCATCATACGCACCATAACAACCAATGATGCCGTGAGTCTTAGCAACCAATGACGCATTGTGACCCACACAACATCATTGGTTGCTAAGACTCATATAGACACACCATAACAACCAGTATCTCTGTGGGGCCACTTGTGTCCTAGCAACCAATGATGCACAACATCATTCATTGCTAGGGCTCTAGTGGCTGGGCAGCAAAGAATCATTGGTTTCTAGGAGGTAGGCACACCATAACAACCAATGATGCTGTGGGGCCACTTGCGTCTTAGCAACCCATGACAGTGTGTTCTGCTGCACTGTAGACAGTCAGAATAAACATGACCCACCACTGATCTGATACCTAGTATAGTTTTGATGCATGACGTCATGTTTGCAAAGATGTTGGCACCTCCACAGCATGAGACCGGTGGAAGAGGAGGCCTCTCTTGCGCCTCGCATCCTGCACCCCCTGGAGGTGGAGACAGGGTGGCAGGACTGCTAGAGGCATGAGTGCCAATAGGGAAACCGGGCACCATGCTGGAGATATCCAGAAGTAGAGTGGTCAACGTAGCTGTGGTCAAAACCGGGAGGGCAGCGTGGTGGCAGGATCGTGAGGCAGGAGCGTGGTCGAGAAAGCCGAGGTCAGAACCAGCTGGGCAGCGAAGTACAAAAGCAACAGCCAAGAGGAAGTCCAGGAAACAAGCCAAGGTCAAAGGGCAGGCAGCAGGCAGAGAGGATGTCAAACAATCCAGATCCAGGTCAAAGAGCAAGGTAACAGGCAATCCACAGGTAGCAGGTTCAGGGAACTAGCTGAAGACCATCAGCACTTAGGCAACAGGCAGGCCCATTTATGTAGGGCCATTCATTAAGGTGAGATGTCACTTCCTGTGTGACGGACGTTTGCGCGTCTGCCTGCGCACTAGTGCGTGTTTTCCAGTTGTTCGGAGTGCAATTTTTTTGCGCGGGCGCCATCTTTTCCTTACAATAGTATATTATGCTGAGCTAACCTGCATCCTATCACCCTCTGATGCTCAGCAGGTCAGACACCGGTCAACCAATGACTGTGGGCATACAAATTGGCCAAATCGTTCACCTGTTTGACCAACTTTTAACAGCAGGGATTTCTGTAGAACTTTTGGTTGACCTGAACCCGAAGCTCATTCCCTGTTATGACTAGTGGCAAATGTGCAGACCCTATTTGCACAGGCATGGTCCACCATTGTTGAGCAATGATTTGCAGCCGACTCTAAAGCCAATGCATGTAGACAGGAACCGAGTAAAAGAGGATGGAGGAGATCAGCGGCACTGAGGATAAAAAAAGGTGAAAACAGTATTTTATAGGAAAAAAAACATGGCAATTGTTTGTGATTCACAGTTCTTTAACAAAGTAAATGTTTCCCAGTTTAGGGTTTACATCTACTTTAAATGAGGTCACAGAAATGTAACTCACCCCCACAAAATCTGACATTCTCAAGGACTGGCCTCACTCATACAGTTTCTCATTGCAACATTTAATTAAATCTCTTGTTGAGACAAAATGCTTATCTCGCCAAAAGCCTCACTATCGTCAGTAGGATGCTGACACAGTTGTAATACTTGACTGCGAGCGGCGGGGGGTCACAGGAGTAGTGATCAGTTGTCCGTTTTCTGGATTTCCCAAATGTTTCTTATCAAACATATTTTATTTGAATACTCAGCGTGAATCTTCAGCTTTGTTTTTTAAGCCCGTGTGGTGTTTATGGAGCCAATTTCTGAAAACTTTGATACTGAATACCCTCTATGTGTTAATTTTGGCAACTTCCCTCGATTCCTTAGATATCTCTGCAGTGTTGACACCACCTACTTCTCAACTTTGAGGACAAGAGCTTCTCAGGAATTGCTGACGTTCCTTACGTACATGCTGTCTCCTCAAAAAAAGAAAGAAGCTTTCTCATGGAAGCCACATGGAGATGTAAGACTCAAGCTGGCTGAAACATGATCTTAATTCTGTCTGTAGGACCAGAAGTTTTTAAAGAAAACATTATTGGAGATGATTGTTCACTGTAGCTCTTGCCATCCTATGAGATGGAATGGGAACTTGAGAAAATTTTTACTAGGCAGCGGAGGAGGAACAGCAAACAAGACTTAAGCAAATAAACAGTGGACTACCCCCTATCCATGATCCCTATCTACAGGAGGCTGACCTCTTTCCCTCTCTGTAACTCTGGTGTCTCAGCAATGAAAAGCATTGGGGTTAATCAGATGTGAGTCTAGTTAACAGCAGCAATTACTAAAGAGCAATTAATCAGGGGAAAGTCTCCCAAGAAAAGGATAATAAATAAACCTTGGAAGGATCCATTGATAAGGTCTCTGCTCCAAGATAAGGAGAAGGGTCCAAGTGTCACCCTGAGGTGGGGCCAATCTATCTTTCTTGGATACTTTGTCTCATTCATTCTCTGGGCAAAGCTGAAATTTATTTATCTAAGCTGCTAAAAGCCATCTCACCGCATGTGTGTTATCTTAATAAGTGCTTCCAGAAGTTCACTAATCAGCTCCGATTGTTCAGGGTAATCAAAGCTCCTGGAAAAATGTTCTTTAACTATCCATAATTCGACCTAGCAGGATTTTTTTTGACCAACAATAATGCCAGCTAAGGTGGCCATACACTGGTGATTGTAATAATCAGTACATTGAAGGCTTCTTAATTTGCAAATGTACGTTGCCTGGCTGTCATACTGACCATCTGCTTTAAAGTATATCTAAACCCAAGAACAAAACTGTAATATATTGCAGATTACCAAATGTGGTGGCTGCATTCAGGTCTTTTTTTCAGGTTTATTTCACTTTATTTTCACCTGGCGATCTGGCCAGCATCACATTTCCTGTGGTAAGGATGACACCACTCACTGTAATGCATCTTTTCTCAACCAAGGTTCCATTGAAGCTTAAAGGAGAACTATGGGGTAAGTGTTTTTCCCCATAGTTCTCCTCAGGGTCACGGGAGGACATAAACTAGCGTCCTCCCATGACCCAAAGCTCAGTATACCGCGACCTACAGCTCATTGTATACTGAGACGCTGCAGCCAGGACGGATCTCAACATTACTGTCGAGATCCCCCCAGCTGTGTGATTGACAGCCGGCTCTGCCTATCTAGAGGCAGAGCCAGCTGTACCCGCCCCCTCCCCCATCCGTTCCATCAGTCAGCGCTGGAGGATCGGGGAGGGGGGAATCCCTGCATGGAGCCGTGAGTGACAGTCACGGCTCTCTGCAGGAACAGGATCGAGAAGTGAGCGAGCGACAGTATGCGTTCGCTCACTTCCCGATCTATTGAGCCAACGTGTGACAGTTTCATTGTCACACGTCGGCTCGAACTATGAGGCTGAGTGAAAATCACTCACCTCATAGTTCTCCTTTAAGGTTCCTTCAGAGGTTGCGATGGTTTTCTTGAGCAATGAGCAATTTCTGCTTCTCAGATAAGTAACCACTGACCACAATAAACTCTTTATCTGTAAGGAGGGCGTTCTTGCAAATGACCACAAATATGAAAAATATTCTTCCTAGTGATCATTTCTTTGCAATTATTATTATTATTACATAGTATTTATATAGCGTCAACAGTTTGCTCAGCGCTTTACAATATAAGGAAGACATTACAATCACAATACAATTCAAGACAAGATGGTAAGGAGGGCCCTGCCCCTGAGGGCTTACGATCTAAAAGAGGAGGGGGAAGTGATATATGAGGAGGGAGCTGTGTGGGGAAGAATTGTTTGAGAACGTGATGGTTCAGTGGTTAGGTTGAGGTGGGATAGGCTATACTCGTCATCTCCATCTAGGAAATGTCTATACTCGTCAGCTCCATCTAGGAAATGTCTATACCTGTCCACACCATCTATGATATTTCTATGCTCACCAGTGCCATCTAAGAAATTCCTATACTAATTAGCGCCATCTAGAAAATTTTACTACTCGTCAGCGCCATCAAGGGTTGCTAGTGCGATGCGAATGGCATCCTCCCAGCATATAGCCGGATGGCACGTCTTTATATGAACCCCCCAGTATTGAAAAGCAATATTTTCAGAATGTTTATACAAAATAATAGGTATAAATAACTAAAAGAGTAAAAAATAACGTTATATGCAACTTTATCCTATTAAATATAAATATCAATATATCGGTTATTACATCTTGCTAATCTTCTAAAGTGTATTTCCACTTCTGTAGTCAAATTTTAGGACTCCTCCCTCATGATATGGTTGTTACGTGTTCCTTTCACATAGCATACCTAAAAATTATTTTAATAACTCTTACCTTTAGATGTTTCTTTAGAAGTGGTCATTGGGACAACTGCAAATTACTCCAAACAGTTTCACAGTGAGCTTGTCCCAGAGAGAAAGCAGGGGCACACTGAGCTTCCCCTCATTACTATGCAATACTTCTTGACCTTAAACCCTTTGTTAGGACATGCAGTGATCAATTCTATTTTACAACTGATAATGAGATCTGTCAGCACAGTACAGACAGAGCTAATTATGATGAGCATTAACTTTGCAGCCCCCTCTTGAACAGCAGAGAAAAAAGAATTGTTTTGACGTTTTCAGAAAAGAGCAAATAAAATGTAAGCAGAAATGTTTAAATATTTTTTTTTAAAGTTATGCAATGTGAATAGGAACATGCAACAAATATAAAATAGGTGTTATCCTAATCTGGCTGCAAAAGATGGAAATACACTTTAAGGTAGCCAAACGCCTCGTCATCTAATTAGTGACGCACATTAATGGACTGAAATGAAATTTTGAGAGCATTCAGTATTTCTAGGATTGCTTTCCTTTGTATGTTGTCATACTGGGTTTTGCATTGCTTGTTAAAATAGATGACTTTTTTTTCTTAAAGCGGACCTTTACCCCTTTGACTAAAAATCACATCAGTATACAGCTCCGCATGCTGATAGAAATCATCTCACATGTATTAGCTAAACAAACATTATTTTATTTTACTTACAATTACTGTTTGTCCACTTCCTGGTCCTCTTGGGCATTAGTGATGTAATTGTGCCCAAGCGATGCATCTTGGGAAGGTTACATCAGCAGAACATTGCTGGGAAATCTCATCTGTAATCTCATGAGATCTCAGGGAAAGGCATTTTCCTCCCCTGAGATGATGTGCCTGGTCACATGTCCTAGTCACATGTGCCAGAGTTCCAGGAAGTAAAGGGGGATCTAGTAACCTGCCCTTAGTTAAAATGGCCACTGTCAGAAGAATGGCAAAGAAAAGAAAAATAAGGAATGCAAAAAATAAAAAGCCGGCAGTGATCTAGAAGTATCTGTTTGTAGATTGTCATTACTAATTTGATGATAAGGGTAAAGTTCCTCTTTAACTGCTTGAAGACCAGTTGTTTAGACCCCCTTCCTGGCCAAGCCATTTTTCAGTATTCAGCGCTGCAGTCCTTACTGACATTTATTCCGTCATGCAACGCTGTACTGAAATGAATTTTATACCATTTTGGGGGACAGGTAGAGCTTTCTTTTGGTGGTATTTATTCACCACTGCGGTTTTTATTTTTTACTAGAATTAGGGAAAAATTACTGAAAAGTTTGAAAAAAAACGTTTTTTCTTACATTATGTTAGGAAACATTTATTATTACCCAGTTTTTTGGTAAAATATAAAAGACAGGGTCACGTCGGGTAAATAGACACCAAACATGTCAAGCTTTAAAATTGCGCACACACGCGAAATCGCAGAAATCCACCATACCCAAAATTGGCCATAGGTGACGCTTTAAAAGCTTTTACCGCTCATCAGTTTAGTGTTATCAGTGATTGATGGCCCTAGAATTATTGCTCTCACTGTGACGTTCGTGGCGATATGTAACATGTGCGGCGTAATGGGCGCAATCATCGTTTCTTTACGTATGCCCCCAGACGCATGTTTGAAGGCATGTATATATGGGTGGGGACATTTAAAAAATGTTTTGTTTTTTTTATTCTTTTTTATGTGTAACTTTAAATTTGGGGGGGAAACTTAAAAAAAATTATCCTATTTTTTTTTCCACTAAACTTTATTGCTATCACATACGGGGGCTAATAAAACCCCCCTATGTGATAGCAAAATATGTGACAGGTCCTCTTTATGGAGACATCAGGGGTCTCCAAGACCCCTAATGTCACCTAGGACCCCCAAAAGAAGCTGATGAAGCAGAGATCTGCTCCATCAGCTTCTTTCCAGCTTCTGAAGCTGGAGAGTGACACAAGAATGTGGAAGTGATGTAATATACATCACTTCCGCATTCTTGCAGCAGAGAGATGACCGGAGGGAGCTCGTGTACCGATCTCCCTCTGATCCCCTGTGACAGAGGCACCATGGTGATCCCGGGCTCACACCGTGGCACAGCGCAGCCCAGGACCAGCGGGACAACGGCGGGGGAGGACCGCGGAGGGGGGACACCGATCGTTACCCCATTCAAGCGATCCGCCGGCTCTATAGCCGGCAGATCGCTTGTATGTTAACAGGCATCGCTGCCGGTTTTTAAATACCGGGCATGTCTGAGCGGACGTCTAAAGACGCCCGCTCAGATCTAGAGAGCTCCCGGCCTGCCCTGAGGTAGTTAAAGTGAAAATCCAAAGCTTTTTTCTTAGTTGTGGATGAAGCAGAGAGAGATTAGAACATCTGTCAGGTTTTTATTGCTGTCTGTGTTCCCATTCGGGAGATTCACCCTCTCCCTAAGTCAAGGCAGAAAATCTCATATAGTGGAAGCAAGTATAATGCCAACATTTTGGGTCCATGAAGGATCCCTTTTTTAAGGTGTCACCTTGAGTAAGGGGTCCTTCCTGTTTTCCGAAACACTGGTATTATAATTGCTTCCACTTTATGATTTTTCTGCCTTGACCTCATTAAAAGCTTGAGGTTTTTTGGCAAGAACTTTCTTTATACAAGTTACTACATTACCATCATTAACTGTGTGCTCTGCTGAGGGGTGGGGGGTCTAGTGCGGGGTGGCTTTGTCTACAGATACACGAATCAGCCGCTAGTTGCGACATTTGTTGCAATAAATTTAGACAGGTTTCTTATTATAATTACAAATTCCAGAGATTGTTTTCTGTCTTTCCAAGAGGAAGAAAATTCCTTCGTACCTGAAAAAAAAATCAATGGTGGGAACATGCATGAATCATGGTGGACATCCATGAATGAAGTAGACTCAGGGGGTTAATAGAGAGGTGAGCTGGATTTAAAGAATGCGTTCCTCTCTAATCCAGACGGGGTCATGCTCTGCTACAGATAAGGGAGTGAAAGAAATTCTCAGCTTTCATTGTTAAAGGCAGAAAGGTAAAAGTGTGGAATGCTGGCAGGACAATTGCCTCTACACTGCCTGTAAGCTGGGCGCAGGAGGCCGAGCGTTTTAGGAGCTTCCGAAAGGTTTAGTGTGTTGAAGCTTCTTTCATCAGGGTACATTGAAAGGAAAGTCTCACTGGGGTTTTTCTTTTGATTTTATTTTCCCCTGCTTGTTTCTCATGTTTGAGCACCTGGGAAAGATGTGCATGTTGCCAAAACCACTCTCAAATATTTGTGTCTATGTTTTGTTTTATTCCACCTCAGCTGCGTCCTGCACCGTGCTCGTGATATCGGCTGCTCAGATGCAGCACTGTGCAGGTCATTAAAGGCATAGTCCGCCTTTTGCAAAAATATAATAACTACAACTACACTCATAAAATAAAAAATATGCATTTATTAAATTATATGCATTGAAGCCTGCAGAGCGTTGCAACCAGGATCAGCGTGCAATGCTCAGGCTCCTGCATTTTTTACATCCCAGGTCCAATAAGTGCATCCACATTATTAAAATAAAAAAGTGAATTTATGAAATTGAATGCACTGATGCTTGCACTGATGCTTGCAAAGCATTGCAACAGCGTTCAACGCATCACTAGTGCAATGCTCGGGCTCCTACTTTGTTTACATCCCAGCCCCAGGTCCTTGCAGAGGTTCAGTGCTTCCGTGGAGGAATGAATCAATGGACTACAGGTGCGGTGACATCGCTACCATTGTGCTCCATTGAGAGATGTGAGTTCCCCTGCCCTGGGGCCAGATTTTCCACAGGGCCAACTGAGGCCCGGCCTCAGGGTGGCAGGGAGCTGAGGGGCGGCAGGGATTCTTGTCACCCCGATGCCCGGGACATGAAGTTCTGGGCACCGGGCAGGTAGTTGTTTTCTACATTTAGCTCTGCTTTAGGCAAGCAGAGCTAATTGTAGAGCGGGGAAGCCGCTCATTTGTTTACAAGTGATCTCGGCGATATCGCCGAGATCACTTGTATGCAGCCTGATCATCTATGGAGTTTGTAGTTTCACCACAGCTGGCAGGGCAACGTTTGGCTACCACTGCAGTAAAGTATCTCTCCTCATCTATCTTACAATAAAGCACAGACTTAAAGCCCAGTTCTGCACTATTTTGTTTATGGTCCTCCAGCTGGTTTAAAAATAGAAAAAGCAGATCTTACAATATGCTCATACTTTCAGGTGCTGTTATTCCTTTCAACCACTAGATGTCCTCAGTATTCAAGGCTGATTGATGCCCAGTGTCATTCAAGTCAGAAGACTGAGGACATCCTGTGAGTGAAGGGTGTTATGGATCAGCTTCCTGAGGAGGCATCCCCACAGAGCCCTTAACATACAGTGTAATGCATTCTCAGGTACAGGAGCAGCTGACACAACTTAGCTGTTAAGGTTGTAGATGGAGATGGCGAGGTGGGGGGGTTGTTGTTGTAAAATGGTTTAGGTTTATAACATGGTTTTTATCCCTTTTAATGTTAGGGTTGGAATGTCTCTTTTTTTTAAATGTTATTCTGGACACATCTATACAGTATTAGACCTTCTTGCTGTCCCCAATCTGTACTTGATAAGCTAGTTCCCATGGCCACATGCTGACTGACAGGAACAGGGTTTGGGCGCCTGTTACCACTCTTTGTGGCTAGAAGCCATATACAACCAATGATATTAAATATAATGTTTATGCCTGTGAGCTAAGAGCCAATGGCATACCCCAACATTGACCCTTGCCAGGCCTAGAATTTAAGTGATACTAAACAGAGGAGTTAAACCCTAAAAATACATTCAAGTAACATAACTCGTAACAAAAATATATCTTATTTGTGTATCACTTGGCAAAATATCTAGAGGGCCAGACCATTATAAATAGGGAAGCAGGTTTTTTTACCCTCGACAGTAGAAGTGATTTGTTTCTGAAGATACGGGTAAACAACGCGATTTAACTACCTTTGAACGCGGGATGATTGTTGGCGCTCGGAGCCATGGAGCGAGTATCAGCAAAACAGCAGAATTCGTTAAATGTTCAAGAGGGGCTCATTGTTAAAGAGTTTAAAGACCGGACTGTCAGCCAAAAATCTGGGTCTGAACGTGCGAATTGTGGCCGTCAGCGACTAGTCAATGTTAGGGCAGAATGGAGAGTGGCAAGACTGGTACAAGACAACAGAAGGGCAACAGTGCAGTGTCAGATTCCTCACATCACCTTTCAGCATCTCGTGGAGTCACGAGGCGGCCCAAAGAAGTACTGATGGGGTGGTCATAATAATCTGGCCACTCAGTGTATAGAGCCAATAGTTTTCGCAGCGCTTTACAATATAAGGAAGACATGACAATCACAATACAATTTAAGACAAGATGGTAAGGAGGGCCCTGCCCATGAGGACTTACAATGTAGAAGGGAGGGGCAAGTGATACATGAGGAGGTAGCTGTGTGGGGATGAATTGTTTGAGAATGTGATGGTTGATTGGTTGGTTTTAGGTGGGATAGGGTTCCTTGAACAGTTTAGTGTCACTTTAACATCTGTAAGCAGTAAGAACCACTACTGGCCCATGGCCCCTGGGAGGGATAGAGGCACTCTTTCCTTGCAGTGCTGGAACCTTGCATCCAATGTCCAAGCTTGGGGTAAGTTTGGTTGTTCCTATTTCCTCCCACAATTCAAAAATACTAAAATATAGTAGATTAAATGACGAGTGGGCTGTAAGTGTTTGCACTTGTATCACAGGGCCGGCAAATGATGAAGTGTATGACCAATTTTATTTTATACAGTAGATTTTATTGTTGTGCTGACATGTCAAGAGTCCAGCTTCATACTTTGCGTTGGGGCCCGGTGGAGTTAACTATGTCACTTACTGAGCTTTTTGTTCTGTCTGTACTAGCACATTGTGACCGGCTTGTCCATATTGTTAAAACTGTCAACTGGACTATGACTGAGAGTGTCTGGGATTTCAGCTGCACAGGCATCACCAAGAAAAACAAAAGAAGTCTTCATGAAATTGAACACACCAACTTTGTGTTTTCACGTCTAATGGAGATTGTTTAAAAAGGAATTAATGATTACCCTTAAAAATCATCAAATTTGATATGTCCAATCTAAATAAACACACTAGAATTAATTAAGTTTCCCCCAATGTCTTCTTTCTCCATCTGCAAACTTGAATGTGACTTCACACTTGGAATTTACACTTCAGTATTGGACGAGGCGAACGGCACAAGTTCTGCTCTTTCTCATTGCGCTTTTTTATCTCTTGATGATGACAAGAGTGCGACCTGGCGCTTAATTACATCACATCAAATCGCTTTATTAGCCAGCTCTGAAATGGAGCCTAAAGACACAATGAATAGATGGAAAATAATAACCCGGATTTCTTTTACATTATATTTTGCCTTAAATGCAAATTAAAATGGCCAGACGTTGAACATTAAAATTGGACAATGGGTTCATTGAATATTATTATTATTATAATACAGGATTTATATGGCGCCAATAGTTTGTGCAGCGCTTTACAATATAAGGAAGACATTACAATCATAATACAATTCAAGACAAGATGGTAAGGAGGGCCCTGCCCGTAAGAGCTTACTGTCTAAAAGGGAGGGGCAAGTGATACATGAGGAGGTAGGTGTGTGGGGATGAATTATTTGAGAATGTGATGGTTCAGTGGTTAGGTTGAGGTGGGATAGGCTTCCTTGGCAGTCCGAGTAGGAGATAGATGGACAGGTTGGGGTAAAACTTTCCAGAGGACGGGAGAGACTCTAGAAAATTCCTGGAGGCGAGCATGGGAGGGGTTGACAAGGGTGCTGGAAAGCAGGAGGTTTTTGGATAAGCGGAGGGGACGGTTAGGGTGATACTTTAAGACAAGGTTTGAGATATAGCCGGGGGCAGAGTTGTGGATGGCTTTGTAAGTGGTTGTTAATATTTTGAATTGGCAGAGGGATTGGCAGAGGGGGGTTGCAGACACTGAGCAGTTGGTTAGGTGAATGAGTCTAGCAGCAGCATTCATGATCGATTGAAGGGGGGATATCCTGTGTAGTGATAGGCCAATGAGGAGGGAGTTGCAATAGTCAAGACGAGAGATAACAAGGGAGTAGTATTGTGATTTCATCGGTGAGGAAGGGGCGTATTTTGGAAATGTTATGAAGGTGAAGGCGGCAGAATTTGGATAGTGATTGGATCTGGGGAAGAAAGGTGAGGTCCGAGTGAAGGATGACATCTAGCACCTTGACATGGGGGGAGGGTTGGATAGTTGTGTTATCGATCTCAAGGGAAATGTTGGGGGAAGGTGCATGGGGCAGGAGGAAATATCATGAGCTCAGTTTTTGAAAGATTGAGCTTTAAAAAGTCTTTTGACATCCAGACGGATATGTCAGTTAGTAGATTAGTGACACGCAAGGACACTGAGGGGGAGAGTTGCGGAGTAGAGAGATAGATTTGATTGTCATCGGCATAGAGATGGTATTGGAAGCCATGTGAGGTTATTAACTGACCAAGGGAGGTGGTGTAGACAGAGAAGAGAAGGGGCCCAAGGACAGAACCTTGGGGGACCCCTACAGTGAGAGGAAGAGGAGGGGTGGAATTAGATTTGTAGGTGACACTAAAGGATGCTTAGAGAGGTAGGAGGAGAACCATGAGATAGCAGAGTAATGTAGGCCAAGTGAATGGAGTTTTTTTAAGAAGGAGCGAGTGGTCAACAGTGTCAAAAGCAGCAGAAAGTTCTAATAGTAAGAGTGCGGAGTAGTGGCCATTGTTTTTAGTAGTTAGTCAGTCATTAGTGAGTTTTAGGAGGGCGATTTCAGTGGAGTGTAGAGGAGGAAAGCCGAACTGGAAGGGGTCGAGAAGGTTATTATCAGCGAGGTGGCGACTTAGGCGGCTGTAGATAAGGCATTCTAGGAGTTTGGAGATGAATACAGTTTGTTCTGCAAATGTCCCTTTTTATCTAGAAACATTTTATATTTCACTGTCATGTACTTTTTATTAATTTACTTCAAGTATTTATATAACACTGACAATTTACACAGCTCTTTGCATGTATTGTTCGTTCACAAGTCCCTGCCCCCAAGGAGCTTACAATGTAACGTCCCTTTGTGACATGCATGCGTACTTGGGGCCAATTTTAGACAGGAGCCAGTTAACTTAACAGCATGTCTTTGGAGTGTGGGAGGAAACCTGTGTGGGAGCAAGCACAGGGAGAACGTGTAGACTCCATACAGGTAGTGTCCTGGATATGATTTGAACTGAGGGATCTAGTGCTGGAAGCACTAAGTAACTACTGACACCAATAAAATAAATTTTCTATACACCAGCACCCTATGTTTTTTTGGTGGGTTTGGTGAAATTCTGCAGTACATTATGATGGTCCAGCCACCCAGAAATGTTGTGGCATTTGTAGCAGGTTGTATGGTAGTCATTACCAAAGTGTCCTCCCTTCCTTATTCCATCTATGAATGTGGCATCCATTGTGAATGGCTTAGTGGCCTGGGCCCCATGGTGAAACGTTAAAAGAAAGGTTGCTGGTCTGTCTGTGTGTACATAGGCAGTTACGCATTGGGGGGGGGGCCTTGGGTTTATTCATATAGCTCCTGTGTATTCTGTCCACAGGACATGGTGCTTAGGGCTTCGTGGGGGTCACCTATAAGATCCCAGTGTAATATGTTAAGCTATCCTTTTTTGGGGGAACCTAATGATATATTATTGATTAATGCAGAGCTTAAACACGCATCAGATTCACTTGTCCCGATGAAGCCGACGCTGTTCTGTGAAACGCGTTGAAATCTACTAGATAATTCTTCATTACTTCAACAATTAACTTTCTATAAATAACTGTAAACTTAAAGGAAATAATTTCTTGAAACATGTTTTTAATGAGAGGAATGAATAACTGTATATGGGATTACTTAGGGCAATTCCTATTGGTTTTAGTATTTGGCTTGTAATCTAATCTCTGGTGATGAGCACCCCAACTTGTGGATTATTGGCTATGAGTAATAGCCATGAAACATGAATCAGTATCGGGGTTCATTGGATATCTATTATTTGTTAAGATGGGACGATCAATGGACTTAGTTTGGGAAATCCAGACTGTCCGAAAATAGCAGCCAACATAATTTTTATAAGACTTACCAGTTCAGCAATTAATAAGTACGTTAATATGCCTGACCTGCTTCAAATTAGGCAGATCATTTGGCTTGTTCCTCCTAATTTCCTAACTATCAGTCATACAGAAACACATACTAAGAAATGCATAAGTAAGGTTACCTTGGGAGAAAACTTCATGTTCCAACAATCCATAGATCCAGAGATATAGGCTATATCAAAGTTATATGGAAGGGAATTTTGGCCGCACCCCTTTTGCCTCCTGGTCATTGTGACAGCCCATGATGCTAAAAAAAAGCAATAGGAAATCCCAACAGGGTAACCTTGATTTCTATTTTTTTTAAATGCATATCAATTTAGCTGTTGATATTTCTGGGTAAAAAATGGTGCTCATAAATTGTCGTAAGTGTGTCTGTGCAACACAGAAGAGCTATGGTCAACGATTCTCAGAAGTGTGTGTCCAGGGTTCAGGGACCTCACCCTGTTTAGAGGAGGTTTTGAGAAAATATAACATATGGGCTTCTTTTGCTGCTGCTACTGAAGAAATCTGTAAGCCAGAACACCACTTGAAGCGATGGGCATGGGTTCAGTTTAAATCAACAACAGTGGAAAGGAGGGTCCTCCCACATCCCAATCACCTAGTTCCCTATTGGGACTAAACCTATACTACATTAGTGAGGCACCTTGGTCTTGTGAGCTTCTGTGTACAAATGTGGGCAGCACTGGCAGTATATGAGGCTTTGTAAGCACAGCATGCATGGTATGGAAGAAATGGAACAGTACTTCTATACAGCGAGATGATCACACTCTTCAATCCTTTATTTTTTCTATTTTTAGTTTACATGTTCCTATTTTTTCTCTCTTGCACTAAAAACATGTACACTTTTTCTGCATATTCCCACCAGCCTCTCACCTATTCTGGTAAAAACCCCAAGGGAATTTGTCATGTGCACCAAAGTGCACACTTTTGTTAGTGTACTAAAAAGCTCAAAAACATTGTAAATTAACATAATTCATATTACAATATTCATTTATATTACACCATCCACAATAAAATATCTAATATGCCAAGAAGCGTTTGCTTCAGTTGAGTTCAGGGATGCACTAGCGGGGCTGACGTAGCAGTGATTCACAGTCTGCATGTATCTCAACCCACAGAATTCCCAGCAAAAAAAGGAACCCTTTGGTTTTAAAAAAGGAAATTCTCATATTACAAATATACAGTACTAGCTGAGTAATACAACTGAACAAAGTTGAATGAATAACATATTTCGGGACATCTACCAAAATGTAAATGTTTTACCGTTCTTAAAAAGGGATACAAATTGAAAAATATGCGCACATGGCAAAAGGTTTTGTAGAGGATCACACCTTCCTATAAGGCCAAAGGTATGTGAACATCCCTCCAAATTATAAAGTTCTGGTCTTTCCAGTTAAGGGCCCCTTTAGGCTACAGCACTTTAGACAACTGTCTTTCAACCATGTGGTAACAGTTTGGTAATGGGCCTTTTCTGTTCCAGCATGACTGTCCTGTCCCCGTACATGTTGCCATGTGGCTCAACATGCAGCTAAACCCTTCTATTCTGCAATAAGCCAGACTGGGTGAAATCTTGATACTTTATTAACAAAACAGAGTAAGGTGAAACTGGTAAAAGAACATATAAACATACAATCAGTATATAAAACATGTAAATGTTGTATCAGCTCACAAAGAGAAGCAAATCCATCCATAACAGCGATGCTGCCTATGAGGGATTTGGGCTCTTTCCTCTTCTGTTCTATCTCGTAGCCAATTTTGATGTCGTAGGAAGGTAAGCTGATTACTTCTTCATGCCGGAGGCAGAACAATGACTGTCTCTGTGTGCAGAGTCAGCTCCGTAAAGACATGGTTAGATGAGTTTGGTGTGGAGGAACTTAAGTGCTTTGCTAAGAGTCATGTCTGAATTTTTCTAAACTCTTTACACTTTTTTACGTAAAATTTTTTACGCATCTGTATTGCCATAGGAGATTGTAAGCAGACTTCAATCATTAAAAGGAAGCTCACGCCAAAACATTAAAATGTAAGTCTGGACAAAACAGAGACAATTACATATTTCTCATTAATAATTACACTGTGCACATTACCAATAAACCCTAAATAGTGTTTCACTACGGCCTGGATATTTATTTTCTCTTTCTTCAGCTCTTATTGGAATAGCAGAACTCTCGGCGAAGCGATTGTCAGCCCTCCTATAACAAAGACAGACTGAAGCTCTGGCTGGTAGTTAACATGCAGCTTACCGAGTGCCAAAATATTTGTGGCAGCAAGCAAGTACAATTACGTGATTTGAAAGTATTTTTGTTGCAGAGGGGTGGCTAAAACTTTAATTATAAAAATGAACGCAGTTTCCATTTCCTGTTGCCAAAAGGAACTTATCCCGGAGCGACGTTGTAGAGAACCAGAAGAAATTAAGTAATCTCCTTTTGGAAAATTAAAGAACAAAGGCCTCTGAAATAATGTCACATCTAGGGGCCAGGAGCCGTATATAGAGCTGCTTAGTTGGCTTTAAAGAGGTAATAAAGTAAAAGTCAAAGAATTCCTTATTCCTTCTCTTCCCTTCTGTGCGGACCCTGCTCCATTTTTGGAAAGGATTCCTTCTCCTTCTTCTGTTTGCTAAATGTAATTGTACTTCATATAAAATAACTGAAAGAACAGTAACTGTACCAAGTGAATCAATGAAAATAAAGTTTTAACATCTGATCCTGTGTTTCTTGTATTGTGCAATGAAGAATTATTTTAAAGTTGTACACTATATTTCCTCTTCTATAAAGATAGAATAGATAGATAGATAGATAGATAGATAGATAGATAGATAGATAGATAGATAGATAGATAGATAGATAGATAGATAGATGCAAAATAGGCATAATTAAGCTGACATTTTTTGATATTGAATTGTGTCAATGCACTTTTAAAGCCATCAATGAGCTAAATAATGAATACAATCTCAAGGCTTTAATTTTAAACATTGCATTAAGTCGGCACTCATGCATTATTGAAGCGCTCACATTCTGGCTGATTTACTAAATAGTAAAATCATGTTAATTTTGCAAGGTAATTTTTGTGAGCTTACTAAACAGTGCCGACTTTTATTATCCAATCATGTGAAAGCAAAAAAAATTCCTTGCACACGATTGAGGATTCTTTGCAAATTGAATTTTCACCAAATTCAAAAATTCTCTTGCAAAGTAAAAATTAATTTTGCAATATGAACATGTTCTGTTCCATTAGTAAATCAATCCAAAAGAGTATTGTATTAGAGCATGTATACTCAAACCTGGAAGTGCATGCAAAAGCAAACTCAGAGAGTTACAACAAAGACGAGAATGTGGATGACAGGAGGATACAAAGGAAGCCGCACGATTAGTAAATGAAGTAAACATGTCATTATTGTATTACAGGGAGTGTATATTAGATTAAAAAAAATGGAATAAATGGGACTTGAACTAGAACAGTTTACATTCCATTAGTGAGTGAAGTCGTGAGACTGGAACACATGGAAGTAAAGATTTGTGGGTTAGAAAGAAGCAAATTAGATTGTTTTTGACAGATTAGATAGATAGATAGATAGATAGATAGATAGATAGATAGATATAGATAGATAGATAGATAGATAGATAGAAAAGAGAGGAGAAAGAAAGAAAGACAGAAAGAAAGAAAGAAAGAAAGAAAGAAAGAAAGAAAGAAAATGAAATACCGTATTTGCCGGCGTATAAGGCGACTGGGTGTATAAGACAACCCCCTAATTTTCCACTTAAAACATAGGTTTTGGGCTATACTCGTCAAATAAGACTACCCCACTTCCGAGGCAACACCTTTTAAAAACATCATGGATGGATGTGCGGTAATACTGTATGTACAGTAGCTTCAGCTACATACAGTATACCGCGCTGAGCCAATCATGGCGAGCAATGTATTCTATTAATGAATACAAAGCTTGCTTGGAATGGCAGAGATGTGTACATCGCTCGCCGTGATTGGCTCAGCTACTGTATGTAGCCGAAGCTACCGTACATACAGTATTACTGCACATCCAGCGGGCTGACAGATTAGGGATGTTCGTTTTGGGCCAGCTTGGCCTAAACGAACTAAAGGCATACATTGTATACCCTGCGTATAAGACAACCCCAGATTTTCGGGGGATGTTTTTAAGTATAAAAAGTAGTCTTATATGCCAGCAAATACAGTAGATTTCCTGTAAAAGGTGTCGAAGAACAGAATCAAATATGTCTCTGGCAGGTCAGTTTAGGGGGAAAAGACAGATTACAATGCGAGTTAAATAGCATCAAACAAAACAAAGCCGTAGAGTCACAGGTTAGCCTTCATACTGACATGTAGATTTATCTGTCACCCTGTTACTTTTTCTTTCTCTTTTTCTGTAACACTGACTGCAGGAGCAAATCAATAAAAATATACACTGTATGAATGATGGTTGTGAAAAAAATGCCAAACATTGATCCGTGCATCTATATTTATTGTGCACATGTAGGTAACAACAAATATACTGTATATTTAGATTGTAAGCCCTCACGGGCAGGGCCCTCCTTACCATCTTGTCTTGAATTGTAGTGTGATTGTAATGTCTTCCTTATATTGTAAAGCGCTGCGCAAACTGTTGGCGCTATATAAATCCTGTATTATAATAATAATAAAAATAATAATAATATATTTTGTGATTGTTGTCCCTAATGCCTTTCCCTTTACATTTGATCTTGTGTATTTTCAAAGTAATCCGCTGTCACTGAAACACCCCATGTACCAACAAGAGAATCTAAACCCCAAATCGAAAGAGTTATGTATTTGCTGTTATTTTCACCTGGTGATCCGTCCAGTAACACACTTCCTGTCCAAGGGTGAAAACACTCTATGAAGGAGAAATGGAGCCACCCTTGTACAGCAGCGGTGTCACCCTGTGGGGAGGGTGGTGTTAGATGGACTAGCAGATTTAGATGGACTTAACTAACAAATTAAATTTGAACCCCAGACAACACTTTTTAAGTAGTTACAGCAACTGTGTTTTTCTTTCTTTTGGGATAAAGGTTTCACATACATGAATAAAATCTGACCATTGTAAGCCCCGATGTCAGTGTTCAATGGTTTGTCTCAATCCTCTATCTGAAACTTTTGCTGGACAGCTTGGCCTGCTAAAAAGACGTTGAGAAACAACAGACTAATTAGTAGGCTGCAATATATTACATTTTTGCTTTTGGGTTTAGATGCTCTTTAACATTTCCACACTTGACATACAGTCTTTTATTCCAGAAACGCTGTGTGATTTCACAATCTCCCTTTGAACATTGTGCGTTGACTTTATCCTAGGTGGGCTTTTATTACACAAGCTAACACAATTTAAAACGAGATCACTATTAACCTGACACAGCGAACGCATTAGTAATCACATTGAAACAGCTACAAGTGCTTCTCGAGTATCTATTTACACTATGTAGCCTTCTCATCGAGGTTGGAGTTTTAAACAATGATACCTGAACCCTTGGAGCTGTCTTGTTGCTTCGAGCACTTTGAAGCAAAGTCTCCATAGCAAACAGCGTTTAACTACGTGGGCTGATCTGAAAAGTACAAGTGGTCTCCTGCTGAAGGTCATGCGGGGGACATCGTGAAAATCAAATCTAATCAGAAGTTTCAGGCTTGGGCCCCTATGTTTATGGGAAGTGTGAAGGCAGTCTACAGTGATGTGACACGGGCAGAAAGAGCTATGGTGGCACATTATCATCCAGGGACAACCACACAGGATGGAATGCCAAAGGTTTATACAGGTCCTATGCAGAAAGTCAGAAGGATTCCTTGCATACATGCCCATCAATAACACGGAAACCCTGAGCAGAACGTTGCCAAAAAAAGGTTGACGATGAAACATAACGTGGGTTAGGAGTTCAGAGGAACACACAGAAAAACAGCGGTACGGTATATGATGTTTAGGGCGGCAGTAAACCGTGACTGCGAGTTTCCTCTACGTTTTATCAACAACTTTGAAGTCTTCATGGAAAATGTTCCTGCTGAATAAAATCAACACAATATAAAATCTTACATGAAGACACGCCAGAAAGCCCTCAGCGTTAAAAGTGTTATTTATTTTTGCTAATGTTCACAATATAACACATCGCTAAAAGGCAAGGAAAGGGATTTTGATATTGAGATTTCAACATTGCTTATGATAAAGCTCTGATGTTGTCTGAGTGTTCCACTGGTGCCGATTTTACGGAGCAAATCTTATATTTAGGTCTGGTTCACACCAACATTGGGCAAAGTTGTCCTATGCAGAACAATGGGCCTAGTGTGAACCAGACCTAACTATAATGCCCTGAGGGTTCTACCATTATAAATTTTACAGAGCAAATATTATAATTAGGATTGGTTCACACCAACATTGGGTGACGTTGCCCAATGCAGCCCTAAGGGCCTGGTATAAACCAGCCCTAAATATAATTGATGTGCCCTGACAGCTCTACCATTACAAATTTTACAGAGCAAATGTTATACTTAGGGCTAGTTCACTCCAGCATTGGTCAATATTGGCCAATGCAGCCCAATAGGCCTGGTGTAAACAAGCCCTAAAACTAATTGATCTGCCCTGACAGTTCTACCATTACAAATCCGTACAGAGCAGACGTTATAGTGAGGGCTTGATTCACACCAACGTTGGGTAATGTTGCCCAATGCAGCCCAATGGGCCAGGTGTAAACCAGCCAAAGATATAATTGATGTGCCCTGAGGGTTCTACCATTACAAATTTTACAGAGCAAATGTCATACTTAGGACTGTCTGTGATATCTCTGCCCTGATGAAGGAACCCTGCGTGGTCCCGAAACGTTATTTTCTGCAGCCCAATGGGCCTGGTGTGAACACTAACCCTAAAAATATTTGATGCGCCTTGATGTTTCTACCATTACATATTTTAAGAAACAAACCTTATATTTAGGGCTGGTTAACACCAACATTGGGTTACGTTACCCCTATGCAACCCAATGGGCCTGGTTTAAACCTACCCTAACTATAATTGATGTGCCCTGAGGGTTTTACAGTTAAAAACTTTACAGAGCAATTATTATAGTTAGGGCCAGTTTACACCAGGGCCATTGGGCTGCGTTATGTTTGCTATTAATGAATAAAACACACTGTTTGTATGTTTAACTATGTTTATAAATGTCTTTATTATTTTATATAACCCACTTGTAAAGGTGTTTGTAACATTTTTAAATCCCCCAGTATCGATGCACAACTTTTGGTTGAGGAGAAGAAGTCTCTCATCCCACAGGCTGAGCTGCCAATCAATAGTAGGTGGGTGGGTGGAGAGGTAGGCAGGTCACGTGTCCTCTTCATCTCCATCGTCTCTGTACCGGCTGTGCCACAGAGAGCGGCTGCACGCACCTGTGTAGTCATTATAGGTAGGAAGCACGCATGCTGTGGTGTCTCTAGCAGCCACCACAGCAAAGGAAGTTGTAGTTAGGGAATATATAAAGTGTTCCTGTCATAGATAGAAATGGATAAAAAGAAAATGCATTAGCAATTAAGGTATAATGTAAATGTATAATGTAAGCATGGATATATTTTTATTCACCGTGTTTAATAACACTTTAATTCTGTACTCTGTACTGTGCTGGCAGATCTCCATTATCAGTTGTAAACTAGATGTGCATGCAGTCTGTCCTAACAAAGGGTTAAAGATCGTAAGGCTTGGGTGGTACATTGTATGTTAATGACATCGGCCTGTCCCTTATCTGCACATTGTTATCTATTCTAAACAGTAGAAGATGCCTATAGAGTCCTGTGTGTAAACCTGCTCCCATGCTTCAAAGTTAATTTGTTCCTGTCTAAATCGGCCCTAGTGTGTGTATGTGAGATAGGGACCTTAGATTGTAAGCTCCTTAAAGGAGAACTATGGGGTCAGGGCTTTTCCCCATAGTTCTCCTTAGGGTAACGGGAGTCCTCCCGTTATCCTAAGCTCAGTATACTGCGAGCTACAGCCGCACCTGGAGTATACTCAGTATACTGCGAGCTGAGATGCCGCACCTGGAGCGGATCCCGACGTAGATGACGGGATCCGCCCAGCTGCGTGAGTGACAGCTGGCTCTGCCTATCTAGAGGCAGAGCCAGCTGGACCCTCCCCCTCCCCCGTCCGTTCCGCCAGTCAGCGCTGGCAGATCGGAGCGGGGAGAGGGGAATCCAGCCCCTCCCCCTGTCACGGCAGAGAGCCGTGACAGGATCGAGAGGTGAGGGAACCCGGTATGTGTTCCCTCACCTCCCGATCTACTGAGCCAACCTGTGACAGTCTTATTGTCACAGGTCGGCTTAAAACTATGAGGTGAGTGGAAATCACTCATCTCATAGTTCTCCTTTAAGGACAGGGACTGATTTGAATGAATAGCATGTAAAGCATTGTGTAAATTGATGGTAATAAATAATAATAATAATAAAAAAATCTTCATCTGTGTTCCATTTGGGAGATTTCCCTTAACGTCCTGCTCTGTTGGGTGGTGGTGGGAAGTGTATTAAAGGAGAACTATGGGGTTAAGGCTTTTCCCCATAGTTCTCCTTAGGGTAACGGGAGGACACAAACTAGCATCCTCCCGTCACCCTAGGCTCAGTATACCGCGAGCTACTGAGACGCTGCAGCCGGAACGGATCCCTACAATTATGTCTGGATCCGCCCAGCTGCGTGACTGACAGCTGGCTCTGCCTATCTAGAGGCAGAGCCAGCTGTACCCGCCCCCTCCCCCGTCCGTTCCGCCAGTCAGCGCTGGCGGATCGGAGCGGGGAGGGGGGAATCCAACCCCTCCCCTGTCACGGCAGAGGGCTGTGACAGGATCGAGAGGTGAGCGATCGCCGGTATGTGTTCTCTCACCTCCCGATCTACTGAGCCAACCTGTGACAGTCTCATTGTCACAGGTCGGCTAGAACTATGAGGTGAGTGAAAAGCACTCACCTCATAGTTCTCCTTTAAGTATAGTTTATAGTATAGTGTTGTTTTTTGTTTTCCTTTTTTGATCCTTTTTTGATCCTTATTGCTATTTTACCTCTAGTAATTTTTCACTGTCTGTATTTCTTCTTTCTTCTTCCTGTTTTTTTTTTGGTATAAAAGCAGGTCGAAGATAGTTTAAAGGAGCTTCTAACAACAACAAAAATGCTTTTCATGTATTGTACACATAATTATTATATTATTATGGTATGATTATCAAACAATCACTGAGAGACCACCGTATAAAAATTATGATAATATGTAAAGAGAACACGCAAAAGAACCACCACTCCTCCAAGGCTCAGGGAAAGAATGGGCCGGGTGATTGCCGATAGGAGCATGCCCTCACTCCAATATGAGCCCATACAAACAGAAGAAAAGCTGACCACACACTGGATTGCGCTGGGGTAGTTTAGTTTATCATCCCCATGACTACGCCCGTGATTGGGTGAAAAGTATCAGAGGTGGCGGACAATGATGTGGTACAAGTTTTAATAAACTATCCCAACAGAATCCAGTGTACAGGCAGCTTTTCTTGTTTGTATTGTATGATAATAGGCAGGCACACGTGAAGAACTGCTCCAAATGCTGTCCTTGTAGCTCTTAGGTGAATAGAGAGGAGCCCAAATAGAAACTATAAAGCACAAACAAAAGAGCGCACCGGGATGGTGTAGCAAATCTCCTTTAATCTTAAAAACAAAATAAAATGAATGTCCCCACAATTGGAAACCTTGCATGAGAAGTATATCAGAGAAGAGGGCTTGTGACTATAGGAACCACCTGCAAGACCAACAAGATGGAAATCCCTCTGTGGATGGTGCTGAAGGTCTGGTGTATAGAACGCACGCCAACATTGGAGCTCAAGAGCCTCTCACGCAATCTTCTGTTTCTTCTCTCCCCACAGTCAGTTCAGTCTCCTCAATGTGTGTATGGAAATGCAAGGTGCTGTCATTCAGAAACACATTTCAGGGAAGCTTATTCCCTTCCTCAGCTTGACAAACAGGATGATGAAGTGACTATTTAAAGTCTCTCAAGGTCAGGAACTCAAACCACCTTAAAGCCCCGTTCACATTGAGCGATTTATTGCACGGTAATTCCCGCGATATCGCGGCTATTTACCGCGCGATATCGCTCTTCAATGCTTTGCAATGGGGCAAAGGCTCCTGCTGTCGCGGGTCGTGTGTCGCTACAGCAGGACCCTTTTTGGAGCGGATTTTGCCGCGATTCTCGCTTGCTCAATGCAAGCATTTGCGCGATATCGCGCGACAGATCACGCAATATCGCGCAAAATGCAAATCGCGCGTCAAACGCGCGATTTGCGAATCGCGCAGTGTGAATGGGGCCTAAAATTACACCAAACTCAGGAGTTAAATGTTAAAAATACATTCAAGTACCTTATCTATTAACAGAAATATATCTTATTTGTGTATCACTCAGCTGCAGGTCCTCAAATCATCTCTGAATTGGTGCTGACACTGTCCTTCCTTCCGTAGGGTGGCTACTTTTGTTCCCCATGGTCCCTGTGTGTGTTGTAAAGTAGTCACCGTTCCAAGCTCGCTCCTGTGATGGACTACAATCTCACATTTAGTTTACTAGCTCGTATTGAGATTGTAGTCCATCACAGGAGTGAGCTTGGAGCTGTGGCCACTTTACACACAGGGACCATGGGGAACAAAAGTAGACCCCCCTACAGAAGGAAGGACAGTGTCAGCACCAATTCAGAGATGATAGGAGGATCTACAACCGAATGATACACAAATAAGATACATTTTCGTTCATAGTTAAGGTACCTGAATGTAATTTAGCAATTTAATTCCTGAATTTAGTGATACTTTAATGCAATCTGGTCAAAATAGCAAAATACCCTATGACCAAAAAACATGGGAGCATTCATCCAAATTATTGAGCCCAGGTGCACACAGCCAGATTTAAAAACATCATAGTTTGGCGAGTTTGGTATAGAGGAACTCAAGTGGCCAGCACACAGCCCTTACCTCAACACTACTGAACCCCATTGCGTTGAATTTGAACGCTGACTTCAAAGCAGGTCTGCTCGTTCAGCAGAGTGATACACAAATAAATGTTACATTTTTGTCAATAGGTAGGGTACTTGAATGCATTTTTAAGATTTAACTTTTGAGTTTAGGGTCACTTTAAGTTTGCCTTTCTTTTTGAAACTAATACATTTTGCCAAAATTGTAAAATTTTACTGAAATTCCCTGATTTTTCCTGGCATTATTTTACAGAAGTCTCAGGCAAATGAAAACTCTCAATGTTCCTTATACCAAGTAATGTATGGGAACATTACATACTAATTCACTTAAAGACAAAATTGCTCTAATTGCTACTTGTTAAACAGTAAACTTTGCTTTCTAATACCTCTACCTAGAGGTCTATCCATTAGTCAATAGGTGATATGGCTGAAAAGATTATGGCTGGTCTAGGCTTATCTTATCAATGTAAACAGCATGACACCTATCCATCCATACACCTTATCTACGGCAAACAGTTCTTTCTCTTTATGTAACTGCACCAATAACCCCTAATCTTTCCAAAACTACTATTTGAATATCTTTGTAGAGTACAAATAAAAGTAACAATTTTTCCTGCATTGTTTCTGAACTTTTTATGAATTGTCTTTATATAAACATTTTGGCTTTGAACATTCTTCCTAGGAACACAAGCCATAATATAATTATGTACATAGAGCACATAAGTTCTGAGTAAAAGGATTTTACAATCTCATGTCCCTACCCTAGGCATATAGGGGGTTGATTTACTAAAGGCAAGCAGGCTGTTCACTTTGCATGGAAACTTTCCCTTAAGGTGGCCATACACTGTACAACCCTCGCAAGACTTTTGTCTTGCGAGGGTTGTAAAGTAATTTTAAAAAAGTACGATCTGCCCCTCTTGGACAGGCAGATCGTACTTGCGATCATCGCAAGCCCGACCCGCTGAGGAGCGGGCTTCCGATGACTGCCACGCTGAACGGGCAGTGTGGTCATGTGCGCACAACGGCTCCCTTTGGCAGTTGTCGAACAAGCATGCCACTAACCGTACGATTCTCAGCGGGTTTTCCAGCCTGCTTGTTCGACGGAAGATGTGCGATCGTACAGTAGAATCGGTCGCACGCCTTCCATACACTTTGCGATTATCGTACGATCGCGGGATTTCCTGTGATTATCGTAAGATAATCGTACAGTGTATGGGCACCTTTCGAACCCCTTCAACACGGGCTTTCCGAACAGGTCCACCTATCAGTGTTTCAGGGCTCAATGTTAGTCTATGGGCAGCTGGATCTAAACGGACCTGTGCCCTTTTACATACGGTTACCCCCAACTCCAGCCAGGTCTGGAAAAACAAATGGATCAAAGTCCATTTTTGCCGGACCTAATCATGCCAGATCGGGGGTAATCTCTTGTAAATTAAGACAAGCCCATTCACATCTGATTCCCCATTCACCAACATGTGGTGCGATAATTTCATTTTTTTCCTCCATCGCAAACATTCGCAGATCCCCTTCTGATTGGACCATGTGAAAGGGGTCTTAGTTTACTGAATGTGGTGAAAATTCACTTTGCAGAGAATAGCCAATAATGTCCAAGGAAAATAAAAAAAAACTGTAATTTTGCTTGCACTTGATTGGATAATGGAAGTCAGTAGAGCTTCACCTCATTCACTCAGCTAGAAGACAATTCCCTTGCAAAGTGTATAGTCTATTTGTCTTTGGTAACCCAACCACATAGTCAGTGTGGGGACAAGGTGTGGCCCTCCACCCAGCCTTCCACGATTATGTGGATAGTGCTTGGGCCACACTTACAATAGGTGTGCCCGTTAAAACATTCTGTTTCAGCGCATCGCATGATTTACTTTTATTTTACTTTATTTGGAGTGTACAAACAGGTGCATGGTGAGGGGGCTGGGGAGTCATGCATACCATAATTAGCCCTGTCTGTACTGTGCTAACAGATGTCATAAACAGGGATGTGCACGCTGTCTGTTCTAATGGCAGCGTGGAGACATCAAGACAAGGGGTGGAGACATGACTGGTTGGCATTGGGCCTGGAGAGCAGTGGTGGATTCACTTCCAGAAGAGGCGCTGCAGTGGATTACATGATGGTGGACTCAAGAGGATAGAAAGCGTTATTAAAGGGCCTTTTTGTTAAAAAATAAATAAATACAAATGTGAATACGTGGCATAGATTAGGTACAAAATTGCCGGGAGATGAGCGATACAACTACACAATGACCTTTACCTTATTTGTAAAACTTTAAATTATCGGCCTATGCCAGGGTTACATTTTTTTGCATTCTTTTTTAAGTTTTTAATTAAATATTTGCTATTAGACTTGTTCATTCGAATCCAGACGAACTTGCAAATCAACCAAATTCAGTTGATTTGGCGGTTCGCCTGAATCCGAAATAACAAATTTATTATATGCCTGAATATACAAAAACTATATTCGGCATACATAAATTCGTTTGCAGAACGTGAGACAGCCATATTGGCCGCCGTGGCGTTCTGTGCATGCCCACCACCATCTTGGAGTTGGGGCGCATGACATCACATGACAGTGATGTCATACGCTAAACGAGCGATGGCCATATTAGCCATCTGCGCATATTAGTTCTGCGCATGCGCGCTGCCATCTTGGAGTATATCTTGGTATACACCAAGAAGGTGGCACCCAAACAAGCGGGCGCCACCATCTTGGTGTATACCAAGATCCACCCCAAGATGGCAACCAATATAACAACTGCTCGTTCAGCAGTTTCATCGTGCTGTTTTGGATTCGAGGGCTCATTGCCTTAGAATCTGAAACAGCAAAAGAATTTGTTTCCTTTGACAAAACTAATGAAAATGTTTTCTGTCTCCATTTGTTTCGTCCGAAACAAATTTTGTTCTCGCGCACATGTCTATTTGACATGTTTCCCTCTCATGTGGTTTATAAAATATTAAAATGTATTCAATTTGATTATTCAATCTGTGAATTCTAATTCCTTCTTTTGTTTGATACCAGCTGTTCTTCTGTAAGGTGATATGAAGATCTGACAAATTTTTTAGAGGGGTATTCTATTTTGTGGAAATGATTATTTGTTTTGGGAAACAAAACTTATTTTTTTTTAACAAAAATAGTTATTTATATTAAAGTGAAAAGATCTGTAATTCTGCATAGTCAATCTTGTGATTTACACATATTTCAATACAGAACGGCCAGACCGGTGACAAAATCACCATTCTTGATTAATGTGACACGAAACTCAGGAGTTAAATCTTAAAAATACATTCCAGTACCTTAACTATAAGCAAAAATGTATCTTATTTGTGTATCACTCGGTTGTAGATGCTCAAATCATCTCTGAATTGGTGCCGACACTGTCCTTCCTTCTGGAGGGGGGCTACTTTTGTTCCCCATGTGTGTGTTGTAAAGTAGTCACCGCTCCAAGCTCGCTTCCGTGATGGACTACAATCTCAGTACAAATTAGTAAACTAAAGGTAAGATTGTAGACCATCTGGAGTGTGAGCTTGGAGCGGTGACTACTTTACAACACACACAGGGAATATGGGGAACAAAAGTATGGATGGATAATTTTGTCGAAGTGCACCCAGGCATTTGTCTTCCAAAGTGCGGTAGCTACCTCTGAGACTAGATAGATAGATAGATAGATAGATAGATAGATAGATAGATAGATAGATAGATAGATAGATAGATAGATAGATAGATAGATAGATAGATCTTGATACGGTGTATTTAACTGTTTGCTCAGAGTTTTGCATTACTGTAAGTACCTAATTTTTCATATTTTTGGCATTGTGTATTCACTTCAAGAGTTTATTTTCACTTCAATTTGATGTTCATTTCCAAGAAATATATTTGGTCTCGCTGACATTTTAGTGAACTGGTCCGCTGGATAACTTACTGGTTCACTAAAGACAGAGTGACAGTAGTTTGCACCCAAAGAGAAAAGGTGCTCCCTCCTCCTGGGTGATCTTTGGTCACCAAACAGGATCCAATGGAAATCCTGCTTTAATTGTTATTGAGGGTTAGAAGAAACATCATTAACCTAAAAAGCAAGTAATACACTGCCTGGCCAAAAAAAAGTCAAACACCCTAATATTTTGCTGCACCACCTTTAACTTTGATTACGGCACAAATTAGCCATGGCATCATTTCAATAATCTACAATGTTACAGCATTTATTTCCATCCAGAGTTGCATTCATTTTTCTCCAAGATCTTATAGTAATGATAGGAGAGTCGGACCTCTGGGTAAAGTCTTCTCCAGCACATCCCAAAGATTCTCAATGGGGTTAATGTGGTGGCCAATCCATGTGTGAAAATGAGGTCTCATGCCCCTGAACCACTCTATCACAATCTGAGCGCGATGAATCCTTGCATTGTCATCTTGGAATATGCCCAATGTGCCATCAGTGAAGAAATATTCCATTGATTGAGTCACTCCATTTATTCAGGAAGGCAGCTGACCTCATTTTTGGGAAGATAATGTTATTGAACTTATGGCTCACTGAAGCCACCCCAGATCATAACACTGCCCCCTGCAGGCTTGTATGATAGTCACTAGGCATGATGGGTGCATCACTTCATCTGCCTCTCTTCATTACCCTGATGTGCCCATCACTCTGGAACAGGGTAAATCTGGACTCATCAGACCACATGACCTTTTTCCATTGCTCCAGAACCCAATCTTTATGCTCCCAAGTAAATAAGGCCTTTTCCTGGCCTCACTGATGAGTGGTTTTCTTAAGGCTACACAGCTGTTTCATCCCAATCCCCTGAGTTCTCATCACATTGTTTGTCTGGAAAAGCTGTTATTTTCAATATTTAACATAGCCATGAGTTCTACTGTTGGTTTCCTACCATTTGATTTTACCAAACATTTAGGTGATCTCTGATCATGATCATTCAAGATTTTGTTTCAGGCCACATTTCTTCCTGGTACACCACTATCCTCCCAGGTTTTAATAATGCATTGGACAATTCTTAACCCAGTTTTAGTAGTTTCAGCAATCTCCTTAGTTGTTTTCTTTGCTTGATGCAGGCCTATAATTTGACCCTTCTGAAACAGAGTTACGTCCTTTCCATGACACAGTTGTTTAAGAAATGAGAAGCTCCTCACTGCATTAGTTAGGGTTACATAATCTGTTGCCAGCTGAAATATACACTGAGTGGCCAGATTATTATGACCACCCCATCAGTACTTTGTTGGGCCTCGAGATGATTCCACAAGATGACTTCGTTGGGCCGCCTCGTGACTCCACGAGATGGTGAAAGGTGATGCGAGGAATCTGACACTGCACTGTTGCCCTTCTGTTGTCTTGTACCAGTCTTGCCACTCTCCGTTCTGCCGTAACGTTGACTAGTCGCTGACGCTCACAATTCGCATGTTCAGACCCAGATTTTCGGCTGACAGTCCAGTCTTTAAACACTTTAACAACAGCTGCTCTTGAACATTTAATTAATTCTGCTGTTTTGCTGATACTCGCTCCATGGCTTGAGCGCCATCAATCACCCCACGTTCAAAGGCTGTTAAATCGCGTTGTCATATCTTCAGAAAGAAGTCACTTCTACTGTCGTGGTAAACAACCTGCTTCCATATTTATAATGGTCTGGCCCTCTAGCAACTTCAGCGCAAAATTATAGCTAATTTGCCTACAAATGTCAGGTGGTCATAATAATCTGGCCACTCAGTGTATTTATCACAGCAGTAAATATCCAATGGAAGGCTCGCATCTATTTGCTTCGCTATATCCAGGCAGCGTCTTGTGGTCCTAAAAAGATCTATTCTTCTTTATAAAGATCTATCACTTCTTTATAAAGGTACTGACATCACCTAAAGAGATATTGGGAAACATGTTTTTTTTTCAAAATTTATGGTACTTTTTTTGTTATATAGTAAAAAATATAGTAAAAAATAAAAACCCCATTGGTGAATGAAGCCACCAAAAGAAAGCTCTATCTGTCCCCAAAAAATGGTATGAAAATCGTTTCATTAAAGTGTTGCATGACAGAATAAACATCAGTCAAAGTACCGCAGCACTGAATACTGAAAAATGGCCTGGCCAGGAAGGGGGTGAAACACTATGGCCTTTAAGTGGTTAAAAAACAGTTCAGTCCAGTTATGATTTTTAAAAAGTTTTACCATTATTTGTAATGTGTTTTACTTAGAATGAATTTAATAACCTAAATATTTGTATATTTAGCTTGATGCCTGCAGGAGTTAAAATTAAGAAATGTCCATGCAATTTATCCCTGACTACTCTGATTCTAATTTGTGCAACTGTCCTTAAAATAAACAGCACTTAAGGCAGACAACTCCGTTTTCCTTGAAGAGAAATTGCGAGAAGCAGTTCTTGGTGTCCCATGCCAGATTCATAACTCTTAATGAAAAGCAGTTTTCATGTTTCACATAGAAAAAAAAGTGCTTATCATTACAAAACATGTCTTTAAATTACACTGGCATAAAAGACTGTTGTGTGTTTCCAATTGCCAATATTTCACAATAAGAATCCCCCCAGTACGTCGTTCTTACCATGCCAGCCATTGGAAAAAAGAGCTAACATAAATTCTGCATATGTGAGATAAAATCGAGTCGGCATTAAATGCGAAATGGAGCAGAGCAGCATTTGATGAAGATTGAATGAGACGGCAAATATGGAGAACGATATTAATATTATTCATGTGGATGGCATATGTGAAAGAAATGCACTTCTCTAAATGAGAATTGGATGAGCCTGAAATGGAAAACAAGTCTGGAGCGCTGGCCCAAAAATGTGACAGCCAACAGTGATACTAGCTCATCTAGGTTTATATGTACGTTGGCGCACATGAAACTTTTCCTTGAAACTTGTAGTCCAAAAACAAAGTGGTCATTATGCACACAACACATGCAGCAGGCAATACTAGGGCAAGTTAATGGTATTCTTAGTGAGCACATATTCTGAGCTATTATTGTAGTGTTCACCTTAAAGTGTATGTCAGGACAATAAACAGAAGTCCATGAACCCATCGCACTCCTGACCGCTTGTTCCATGTAAATTGGATGGGTGCTGAGTGTCGACGGATGGCAACCGTCGTGTACACAAGTGCTGAGAGAAACACCGGCACTCCAGATGCAGATCAAATGCATCTATTTATTGATGCCTGAGGAAGGGGATCCTGCAACACCCCAAAACGTTGCACCAGTGTGATATGCTGCATTTAGGACAATAAACAGAAAGCATATGCAGTACATCTCTACATAACATGCATATTTCCCCATGTTTTATCTATAGGGAGACCCTGCAAGTACAGAAAAATACAGGCCCAAGTCCAGTTGTAGGCTGACAACACACAGCATTTTTGTGGGATGAGTGGTGTCAGCCCTACCCAGTTTTCTCATTCCAAACTCCTCAGATCCACCTACTCTCCCATCTACACAATATAAAGGGTAATCATTCTGTCCCAAGATAAGGACTTATAGGATAACATAGAAAGTGTGCACCGGACAGCTCTGAATTTTTGACATGGTCAACAGGGCATATTTTACAACAATGGCATATTTACCAGAGCAAATGGGAGCAAATAAGAGAAGTTCATTGTTAGAATTTTAGCGTCCCCCTCCCTGAACCCCAAAGGCCTGAGGTGGACCCCCAAAGGGCAGAGAGGACTGGCATTTTACTCTCAGGGGCAGATCCTTAGCCAGTGAAGGCACCTGTGATCAAGAAGTTGGGCGCCAGTCACTTGAAGTGCCTTTTTTGAATGCTTTATTGAGAACAGCATAACTGGGTGAGAGGGTGTAGGGCTTCAGAGATCCAGAGCAAAAATAGAACACAGACTCCAAGATCACCAATCCCTTCAGACAACCACAGTGCAGAATTATTAGTAGCACAGGCTGACACTAGGTAATAGAGCAACCGCTGAACAGGGATAGGCATGAGATCTTCCATAGGAGAGAGATACTAGTATTGTTCCTGAGGTTCATATCAGCACCAAGCACCAAGTAGTTTTAGAGCTTCTCTGGTTCTCTTTTCCCATCAGTTCCAGACCCCTCCAGGGTCCTTATGTAGCCTCCTCCAGGCATGCGGTCTATTCTACATCTCCATCTCCAAGCATCCCATCCCCAGGCTATGGACTGAGAACATGGCAATCCTCTCAGTATTTATGCACTCCCACGGCATGCACCACTGACCTTGAAACTCCTAGCGATTGGCTGGTGAGGCACAGACACTCAAGATGCTCTCTCACTGGCTGCCCCTCTCTGTAGCAAGGTCATACCCCACTCAGGCAGGTACAATCAATAGCAGAACACCTGAAATTAACCAGCTAATAGCTAATTATAAATCAGCTAGACTGACTACAGTACTAGCAAAGCTAAATTTTTAATAGTCACTCCACAGAAGGTGGTAGGGGCTACAGAATGTTAGGGTTTAAATATACTTTCAATCTCAAGCACAGGTTGGACACACAGCTATTGTTGAGTCTTCGTCCTCCTTTTTAAAAAAAATTATATATACTTTTTTTTTGGCATCTTCTCTCAGGTCACGTGATGACCGGGGTCCTCTGCCTTCTCTTCTTCCCTCCAGCAGTGTACAGGATTTACTCTTACACTGAACATCGTCCATATAATGAGTGCCATTCTATGGAGCAGTAATGTGAGTCCAAGATGATTCATCCCCTGTTGGTGTTTCCATGATGGCCTGGACTCAGAAGAAGTAGGTTAAATTAGGCTGGGCATCATACAACCCAGAATATCAGCATCAGTCGGACAGTACTGTGAGTCTGCACAGACAGAGGAGGTGGGTTTTTATTTTAAAAACACTTTGGGGTCTATTTATAAAGGTTTTCACACAAGATTCCCACAGCTTTCATCTATCGTTCTAATTAGATCCAATTAGAAAAATTTGAAAATCCTTGGCAATGGTTGTGAAAAATCCTTTTAAATAGACCCCATGAATGTGTTTATATGTTTATATTTTGCTTAATTTGCACATTGTGTGTATTAATGTTTGATGTCTCTCTATTACCTGGAGTTGGTCTTTAATTAATGTTTTTAATGTTACTTTTTCAGGTTTATATTTTAACATGATTAAGGATGTATTTTTGTTATATTAAATGTACAGATTTGTAGATGAGCCAATAGAGTAAAGTAAAGTAGAGCGGCCGCTACAATATCTCTGACTAGGGGTGAGCTGCGGGTTCAGGTTGACCATGGGTTGAACCCCCCAACTCAAGTTGTTCGCAATTCAGGACAATGGTGAACTAATGTAGCCATTCGAAATAGGAACCAGTTACTAGTCATGCACTTCTGCGCCTTTAAACTGTGGTCAGGTGGTTTAGAAGGGCCAATAATTTTTCTTTAGGTTTCTTTAGGGTCCTTTCCTTTAACCCTTTTGCTGCCAATAGCATATGCAGTACATTGCTGGCAGCGGGCTCCTGTAAACAGACTCCAGGGAGCTTTAGCCACCAGGACAGTGTTTACCTGTGTAAAGCTAACTGTTGGCTTTACACTGGAAGTGATTCTAGTGACTGTGCTTCTGCCAGATCACCTACAGGGACTGGTAAACAGATACTCCACCTGACACCCACTGCCTTGCTTTCCAGGCTCCACTGCCTCTCCTGCAGGCCCGGGACTGCCGCTCCTGCAGGCCCGGGACTGCCCCTCCTGCAGGCCCGGGACTGCCCCTCCTGCAGGCCCAGGTTTCGGCAAAAAGGGGAGAGACCAGTGAACATCTATTTTCCGATCTCCTCCCCGATGAATGGAGCTGGACGTGATGCTGACTGCATCACCTCCAGCTTTGCAGCTGCCATTTCTTGGCTACCGAGGCCAGGGAAGAATCTACTCAAACTGTGCTTGAATAGCTTATTTGAAGTAGAAAGGTGCCAGTAGGGGTCTAATAGATTCCTAATGTCACCTTAAAGAGCACCTGTCACCACTAATATGCTATCACATAGAGGGCTTGTGAGCCCCCCTATGAGATAGCAGTGAATTTAAGTTAAAAAAAAAAGCTGTGACAGGTCTGCTTAGAGTGACCAATAATGGAGTATTCCTTGGAGCCCCTTCCTTTAATAGTCATTAAACTATACCCAGAAGCAAGTGTTTTTAAACCTGCTTTATACCATATTTTATGTGTTGCTGAACATTTAAACACATTGGTGTCATTTTTATTGTCATCAGGTATTTTCCGGGTATGATATAATTTTTGCTTTTTTTGTTTTATATATATGTGTCCCCATCCTAATGGCTTGGGTGAAATCATAGAACGCAGGTCTTTTAAAAATACATTAATATATTAATATCCTGGTGAGAAATTTACCACTGAAACAATTTGAAGACCTCTCAATGTAGTTTAAGGGCAAGAAAAAGGGAAAGTGGGCTCGCCCAAACAACACCATGTGCCCATAGACCCTTAAAAGAAATAAGAGTCGGTCATGGCTGACCTCCAGGCAGAGCGTTTGGCTCTTTGCAGATATCCTTATCTTCATACTCAAAGGTGTTCCTCTTCTCATTTCAGAGAGTCGGCTAGTGTGAACATAAGCAATAGCAGCCTCCTCACTATACGCGTGATTCCTCAATTTCATAAATGATATGTGGGAGCAATTATATTTTATATACAAAAGGCACCAATGTCTGTCAAAGATTTACCCACTTCAATGAGTTTCACATTTTCTTATATCTCTAATAAAACTTTATTTTCTATATATTTGCGTATTGTTGTTGTATTGTTTATTTTTTCTGTTTGGACACCACCAACACCATGATTGCTATTGTAGTTTCCATCCGCCTTGTGGAACCCATCATTTAGACAGGACTTTGTCTTTTAAAGGTGTAGCACCATGCTGGAAAGGGTGCTATTAAATTTAGTATTGGCAGACTGTATGCATTCTGATGCTGATTAAGGAGTTCCAAAGAATGGGAGAGACTCTAGAGAAGTCCTGGAGGTGAGCATGGGAGGAGTTGACGAGGGAGCTAGAGAGCAGGAGGTCTTGGGAGCAGCATAGGGAATGGTTAGGGTCAGTGGCGTAACCAGAGTTCTGGGCGCCCGGGGCAGAAATTTTTTTTCGCCCTAGATATAGCCGAGGCAGAGTTGTGGATGGTTTTGTAAGTCGTTGTTAATATTTTTCATTTTATCCTTTGGGCGATTGGAAGCCAGTGAATGGATTGGCAGAGGGGGGTTGCAGATACTGAGCAGTTGGTTAGGTGAATGAGTCTAGAAGCAGCATTCATGATAGACTAAAGGGGGGAGTTATAATAGTAAAGACGAGAGATAACAAGTGAGTAGATGAGTAATTTAGTGATTTTATTGGTGAGGAAGGGGCGTATTTTGGAGATGTTACGAAGGTGAAGACAGTAGGCTCTGGATAGGGATTGGATGTGGGGAAGAAAGGTGAGGTCCGAGTCAAGGATGACACCTAGCACCTTGGCATGGGGGGAGGGTTGGATAGTTGTGAAACATGGGGACTCCCCCTCTCTCCCTGAAGTGCTACAATAAAAGTTCTCAGCATCATATCTTCAGTCTGGACCTCACTTCAATCGATCACCATAAAGGGTGGTAAGTGCTGATGGGAAAAAGCTTGTGAAATTACCCCTACAAGAAGATTACTGAGTTCAGGTAACCCATAGCAACCGACGCTAGCTCTCAAAGTGTGCTGGTGCGCTGATCTATAATAGAGGTTTCTTACAGAGGAAACACAGGGAGACCCGTTCGTTCTTTTACTGTAGATCATAAGAGGGGACAATGTTTGGCGGTGATGGCAACATCAGTAGTAAACTGTTTACAGTAAACTCCATAACAAAGACAAGAGGCCACCACCTAAAATTGGTGGAGTAAAGATTTAACCACAAGGGGCCTAGGGGCTTCTTCTCAGTCAGAGCGGTTAGATTTTAGAACTCTCTGGCACAAGCAGTGGTATCAGCAGAATCGTTAAAAAATCAATTAGATACCTTCCTCAGGGACCTTAACATACAGGGGTACAGGTACTCTTAAAACCTAGAGCCACACAGGGACACACATAAACATACTCACGTACTACACACACACACTTACACATAAGGTTGAACATGATGGACCTGTGTCTTTATTCAACCTCAAATACTATGTAACTATGTACCCCTTAGGAGTCAACAGTAGTGTTGTCCTGCCACAGAGCAACCACAGGGCTGAGGTTGGCTTCTCTGTCACTCTATGTACAAAGGGGGATGCTGCAAATGTTTAAAATGATGACAGGTCTGCTTTACATTTTTTTCATACATTGTACAAGGAAGGTGGGATGAACTGTGTATTATTGTTCACCTGTCTGAGGAAGAACAGAACATGTGTCCCAGAAACCACAGGGCGGAGGTTGGCTTCTCTGTCCCTCTATGTACATAAGTCAATGTCTAAAACAATGCCCTATTTCCTGTCTGTACTGTCAGTGAACAAATTAGGCAAACATTTCCTTGTTTGCCCTAACCTTCGTTTGCCTTTACCGGAAAAAATTATACAGTTAATAAGTGAAGTTTATTTCCACTTTATTCTTCATAAATGTTAATAGACCTATAAATTTAAAATTAAATTTGACTCATATACGAGAGCTAAGGATTGCATTACAGAAACAAAGTGAGAGCGTGTAGAGCAAGTTGGAAATTATTTGGCCAAGCAAGGTTTACAGATGGACAGCTTTCATTAATATAATACCCAGTGATCACGCCATAAAGGACCTAGTTCAGGGACTTCCTATAACCCTCTCACCTTCGTCTTTCAATGATGCTGCTACGTTGCCACACTGTCACATAGGCTTCTGATGGAGATTACAAATGGTCATTCTTTAACCCTATGTGAGGACAGACATTGTTGAAATGTAGTTTACAAGTGACAATGAGATCGACCAGTACAATACATACTGGGTTAATCATCAAAAATACAGGCCTGGAGCACATGAAAGAGAAAGAATTGTGCAGAGCGACATCATGACAGTGCAGAGGGGGAGCCAGGCATAAAAGATTTAAATGCAATGGTCAGAGAAAAGGTAGAAGGAGGGGCTGATTACCGAATCAGATGAAAGTTTGGCAAGGCGGTATTTCCTAAAGGGTGGTCCATGAGGAAGTAGAGGTAGTTTCCAGTGGAAGAAGTTGCAGTCAGCCAAGAGTTTTTAACTCCCACCTGCCCTATTGCCTTTGTCGTCTTGGTACTGGATCCTTGTGGCTCTGGTCACGGCAGTCTTTTTGGTGGTTTGGGGTCTTGAAGGTTGTCTGAGTGGCTGGTTTATTGGAATAATGGTTGTGGGCCCATCAAGGTGTGATGTCCTTTAAGTGGTGGTCAATTGGTTGTGATTACTTAGTTTTGGGCTGAAAGTGTCTGCGGTCAACAAATATTGTCCACGAGGTGTTGTGGGTGGAGGCCCATGGTTAGTTATCTGAAGCCGCAAATGCAGGTTATGGGTTGTTTTGTTATCTTATGTGCCACCTTCAAGGAACTGGAAACCAGTTGCTAATTATGTAGTTGTATTATTTTGTTTTGATAGTATTTTGGTTATTTATGTATTTAATTAAACAAGTGGCTGCTGTGGCCCTTTTTGAACTCCACACAAGTCTGGTGTGATTTGTTGAGGGAAATTGGGTGAAGGATTGGGCTTCTCAAGCAATATAAGCTGGGGTTGTTGGTTAGATAGGCTTCCTCTGAAAGACCCTTGTCAAGACAAACCAATACATAAGTAGCAAATTGTATTTATTTCTTTATTTATTTATTTCCATGTTATGCTATGTGATTGAGAACATAACAAATATAAAATAGGTGTAATTCCAATTTGGCTGCACAAGTGGAAATACACTTTAAAACCCCTCCTGCATATTGGATGCTGTTCTGACAATTCACCGCATATGAAATCATTTAGGTCTTTCTATAATTGCATGAGCCTTATTTGGGCAAACAGCTCTTGACAGTCATCTAAATAAGGACACATTAGTCATGTCAAACCTGACGAACAAAAAAGCAAATGGGGCTGAAAATATAGCCCGTAGATGAATAAAACCTCAACAACCCATGTAATGTTTCCCCATGTGTGTGATGTTCCTCTATTGATTTCATTCATTAAACACTCATCTAGACCGAGACTTGTGTCGTTTTAATTGAACCGTCATCTTCGCTACAGATCTGGAAGTATTTTGAACTCGCAACAATTCTGGGATCTGGAAATGTTTTCACTTCAAAAAGAATTGGTAGGCATCCAAATTCGGAAGAATGGAGTCTTTGCATCCTGAAAGAATTCCAACCAAACGTTTTCTGTTTTTCTTTTCGTTATTAACAGTCACTTAGCAATTTTAATTTGTGGTCTTATTTTCTCTGCTCGTGCTTTCATAGTCCGGAGAGCCTTCAACAAGCGATTCCATGAGTAGCACACAAAAAACAAAGGAAAGGTATTTTTTCATGTGTAAAGCAATCTTCCTGGCATCACAAAGTGGGACAAGGAACTAATCAAATTTGTAAATGTATTTATTAGTTATCACGTTTAATCGTGTCTGTAGAGTTTTAGGAAATAGCCGTTCTACTCAATTCACAAAGCTAAAACACCAAGATAAGTATTCATAAATACTTAAATTCGAATAGGTGACAGTTATTTTCGGCAACATAAAATACGCTTTAAAAATTATAGTCACATGGCTGAAAATAAAGATTTTCAATAATGCTTCATTAATTGAGCCAATTATATCAAATATTGGTTGACATTGAGAACATAGATGAGCAAAGCTCCAATAGAACCAGACATGTACTGTATCTAGTAGGGATACACCAATACCGGATTTTCAGTATCGAGTACCGATATTTTTTTCCGGTACTTGCCAATACGGAGTACCAATACTGGTGCCATGTGCCCCGATTATCAGGAAGTCGGGCAGCGGATCATGACCTGTTGCCCGGCTTCCTGATTGCCTGGGAAGCCGGTGTTCTATCGAAAGAAAACTGGTTTCACTTGCTGAGGCTGCCTGGCTTCCTGACTAATCAGGAAGCCCAGTGGCGGCTCATGAGCTGCCATCCGGCTTCCTGACTGGTCAGATCAGGCTGCCTAGCAACAAGTGAACCCAGCTTCCTAGCCAATCAGGAAGCCAGGCAGCATGTCATGACCCGCCTCACGGCTTCCTGATTGGCTAGGAAGCCGGCTTCACTTGTTGCTAGGCAGCATGGCTTCCTGACCAATCAGGAAGCTGGGCGAGTCATGAGGTGCCATCCGGCTTCCTGATAGCTTAGGAAGCCATACTGCCTAGCAACAAGTGAAACCGGCTTCCTAGCCAATCAGGAAACTGGGAGGCAAGTCTGGCTTCCTGATTGGAAAGGAAGCCGGATCCTTGCTCCCTCGGCACTGCTGGTCAGAGGGGGATCTCTGCTGTCACTGTTCAGGTATTCTGACAGCGGTGGGGGATTTGGCCATCTGTCCATTTATCCATCCTTCTAATGCAGGTGCATTCACCTGCATTACATGTGAAGACACCTAAAGACATTGTACAGCCACAGCGGAGGGGGCAAGAGATAAGCGCTGACTGCGGCAGGACCGAGGATCAGATGAGTATATCTTCTGTATTCCGGCCCCTAGACCAAAATGAGCAGCTAAAGTAGTATTAAACACATGGCAAAGCAAAGCATTGCAACCTCAGCAATGAGTACAGCACCGTCCGGCTGCAAAGATAGCTTTACAGCAGATGGCTGGGGAGCAGTATTAAAAAAAAACACATATCAACTGCCTGTTATTATTGCCCCTTGGCCACACATGGCCTAATTCTGCACAGCGGACTGTGATAGTTTTGCAACATCTGAGAGTTATCAATATATTTACAATCTTTTTTTTATTGTACATGAAATAAATGCATTTACGGATACATGCACACGGCTGTCAGACTCCCGGCGGCAAAAGTCGCCGGGAGTCTGTTTAAACAGCCCCGATGCTGGCGACGTACACTGTACGTCGTCAGTCACGAAGGGGTTAAAATCTGGAATGCATCTAAAAGCAAGTATTTTACTGATCATATATGCAGCTTTTTGGCCATGCATATATGATCAGTACATTTCTTATAACCATGTGCATGTAGTCTATAAGTTTTATTAAAGGGGCTGTAAAGTCCCAGCATATCCTCTCCTGTTATAACATCAGCATTGTAATAGGAATACATGGTAGTAGTCTGAAATTACAATCAAAGCTTACTTGCTGCCTTCCATCTGCCCATCACTTCCAACAACTTCCTGGATTCCCAGTGTGCTTTGCGTCTCTTTCCCTGCTGCTTGATGTGATGCAATCTCCATTTCCAGAGACTACATATTCCATCATGCATTGCTTCCAGCAAGCCATGATAGTGTTACATTGTTCAGAAGGCAGCCTCTGTGTGAGTGGTGACATTAGGAATTGAGTGAAATGGTGTCAGTGCATTGAGGAGGTCCATTCTATGGGCATCTTCAATAAATACATTTACACACCCCTAGATCTATATGGTTATTAGAGGTGGGATTGAACTTATGGAAATTCAATATAGAAATACAGATTTACTTTTAGCTTTGACAATATATAATCTTTAAAGTGACATCAAACTCAGGAGTTAAATCTTAAAAATGCATTAAGTACCTTAAATATTAACAACAGTGTATCTTATTTGTGTGTCACTCGGCTGTAGATCCTCAAATCATCTCTGAATTGGTGCTGACACTGTCCTTCCTGCTGGAGGGGGGCTACTTTTGTTCCTCATGGTCCCTGTGTGTGTTGTAAAGTAGTCACTGCTCCAAGCTCAATCCTGTGATGGACTACAATCTCACCTTTAGTTTATTCATTTGTATTGAGATTGTAGTCCATCCCGGGAGCGAGCTTGGAGCGGTGACTACTTTACAACACAATACCTTACCTATTGACAAAATGTATCTTTTTTGTGTATCACTCAGCTGTAGATCCTCAAAGATCCTCCACTGTCCTTCCTTCTGGAGGGGGGCTACTTCTGTTCACCATGGTCCCTGTGTGTGTTGTAAAGTAGTCACCTCTATAAGCTCACTCCTGTGATGGACTACAATCTCAGTACAAATTAGTAACTAACCATGAGATTGTAGTCCATCACAGGAGCGAACTTGGAGCAGTGGCTACTTTACAACACAGACAAGGACCATGGAGGAACAAAAGTAGCCCCCCTCCAGAAGGAAGGACAGTGTCAGCACCAATTCAGAGATGATTTGAGGATCTACAGCCCAGTGATACACTAATAATATACATTTTTGTTAATAGTTAAAGTATAATTAAACTCTCTTTTTTTTGCATATATCTACTGCTTGCTAGCAGTCTATATATATATATATGCAAAAACATAAAAAAGTTACCAAACAGGTTAGTACTGCCGCTCGCTCCCGGCTGAAGATCTGAAGATTCTCGAGCAGCCATGAAGGATGATGGGGCGGGTGCATGCGGAGTAGAGATCTTCGGCCGGGAGAAGAGGAGAGAATCAATGTAAGTCAATGCACGCAGCCGGCAGCGTGCACACAGACAGACACCGTGGTACACAGAAGGCATTGTATATTTTATATCTGCCTGGAGCTCAGCTTTAAATACTATACAAGGCCCAGCTCATTTTTCATAATACAATGTCATTGTTCTCTTGATAATTATAACGATGGAGGAAGATTTTCATATATTTTCTGCATATTACAGATTTCTCATTTATAGCAGGAACAGTATGTAAAGTGTCAGTGTCAATTATTATTACTTTTTAAAAGCAATTACTCTTGCAATCCGTTTAGACACGTGGGGTGTTTGTTGGAATCACTGTAAACAAAATGCAAACGTTAAATGGCAGAGCTCTGATGCAATTGAAACCGGATAAATGGAACAATGTGCAGAGGGAATGTAATCCATTCATGTTTACCAACCAACGCTTACTAAATCCGAGCAAACAATAGCATTTCTCAAACACTCCGAACACAGCAAAGTGACATCTGCTGTCTTCTGTTGTCCTTCCAAATAAAGAATTGTTATGCCGTTCTGAGGCTGATTTAATTAAACTGGAGAAAAGAACATTGGAACAAAATGGTGCTTTTATCTGTGATGACCAATCAGAATCCTTGTTTCATTTTTCTATCAAATGAAAGGTGAAACTTGATTGGTTTCTATTGGGAACAAATACAATTTTACATTTATTTCCATTCCTTTATTTATGTATTTATTTATTTGACTTGGCCCCTGTGTGTCCCAATTCCTTTGATGTTACTATTTCGTTAAAAACTGATACGTTGTATATAATTACTACCTAACACATTTTGTACTTTGCCATGATTAACCACTTGTGAACCAGTCACTGTATTAAAACGGACGGTCTCCTGGAGCATTGTTCCGGCAGGACGTACCTGTACATCCTCCCGTGAACAAGTGTATGCGCACGACCACGGCCACACCATTAGGCAGTGGAGAGCAGCGGAGAGCAGCGGAGAGCAGCGGAGAGCAGCGGCTTTAGGCACAGAGCTAATGCATAGCTAATGCATAGCTAACACATAGCGGCTTTAGGCACAGAGCCAATCGGATCAGCTTTGCATCCTGTGATCGCTGTGATTGGTTATTACAGCGATCACATGGCATTGTGTACATTGCCAAGCCCTCCTCTTCCTCTTACATCAGAGGCAGGGAGAGTAAAGTGAGTAATGAATGGATGAGTCATCTATTCATTACTTACTTGTGAAAACAAGCTGCAGTAGAAAAACAAATTATTATCTGCGCTACAGTGCTCTACCCCAAACTCCTCAATAACACCCTATTGACAGCTGCAGAGATAGAGAGAAGCTATATAAACTTCTCCCACACTATATTAAATAAAAGACACTGCGCTATCTCTAATATTAGAAAAATCTAAGTGCAGATACTTAGTGACAATTATACAAAATGTTCACTCCAACTTAATGTATGTATAGTCCATATAAAAATATTCCCAAAATTGATATGATCAAAAATGTGATGAAATTCCCTGATGTCCGATGCCTCCCTATCGACTGAGCCGCTCGGCCACGTTCGGGAACTGTACGGGCTATTGTGAATAGCCCGTACAGCACCCCTTCAGTTCTACTGAACCGAAGGGGTCCTGGGGCCGAAGCTAGCCGAAGGATTGGCCGAAGCTATGGCTATATCCTTCGGCAGCTTCGTGAATAGACCCCATAGTGTAAAACTGCTAGATGATAGTTTATTCATAAAAATCAGAACACGTACATTTAAAAGAGTTTTTCAGCGTTGTATAAACATAAAATCGGCTTGTATGAGCTCAGCTCTGTCTCTTCCACTCCATACACTAGCGTCAGCGTGGTCCCGGCTAAAAGGAAAAGTTGTTTTTCTTTGTTATTATTATTTTATGTTTTTTATTTTTTTAAATATCTTTACTTATTTTTTAATTTTACTATTTATTTACATTTTGGGGAAAAAAATCAGCCTTTTTTGTTTTTTTCAACTATTTTCATTGATTTTCTATTCCACAGGGGTACCGAGCAGAATAGCCGAGCCGAATGCCACTCGGCGCCATTTAGCTATTCAATTCCCTCTGTACTTCGGCTGAATTACGGCTGAAATCAGCTGTACTGAGGCGGAGTGAATAGCGGAACATCGTTCGGCTTTGTTCACTTCGGCTTGGTTATACATTCGGCTGCCTTCGGAAGCTTAGTGAATAACCCTGTAAACTTTAACCCAGTGTTTTTATTAACCTACCATAAAATGAAAAAATATTGCTATAAAATGACCCAAATAAAACAAAATAGGACAGCAGCAAAAAAGGACTGTTGGGTCTCTGAACTGTGAATATTGGGGTGGGGGAGTACACCAGTATATTTGGTTTGGGGCCCATTCATACTGGATCTGTTGTGTTCCGATCCATTGTGTTGCAAACCATTTTGCAAAGGATGCTAACGGAAGGGCATCAAAAAATGAATGGGTGTGAACGGGCTAGTTCACACTGGATCCATTCTGTTGCGTTACATTGCGCTGAAAAAAAGGAACACATGCACTACTATTTTTTTTAGCGTGACCTGACGCAACGCATCCGGTTTAAAGTAGCCCCATTTACACCCATTCATTTTACGGTGATCTTACGTTAGCATCCGTTGAAAAACGGATCACAACACAACATATCGGAAGGAAATTGGAAGGTACAGTTGCAAATAGACACACCGTTGACTTGTGATCTCCTTCCAATTTTGGTGTGATTGCACCCTTAAGGAAATATGAAAGCACTGTTGTCCCCTTTGCAACCTCACCCTGAAGTCACAAAACATACAAGACATGGAGAACAAGCCATGCAAAGTGCTTGCTGGGACTTAGGCAGGCACAGTATGTGGCATGTTGACTAGCACTGCGCCGTTCACTTGTAAATAAGCTCCATTATGGCAGCCATAGGCCATCCCTGCACAATATCTGGAAGCTATAGCTTACAAGGGAAGTTATCTCAGCTATTTTGGCCTTTTATTTTACAATACAGAATATAACTCCTGTTGGCAAAGGAAGCCCATAACAGCAGTGATTGTTATAGCCGGGTTACATTTATGTGGCTGTGAAAATGCCTTATGCTGCTTGTAAATGCCTGGAAACATTTTTTTTAAACATATAATTTTTGTTGTTTCTGTTTCGGATTAAAGGTCTGTAACTAAACATTGAATTTTCTATTTTACATTTTCAAGAAAACTGTCATTGACATAGAAAGGTAATCACTGCCCCTTGGGGCAGATTTGGGGTCATTTTCATAGGAGTACATTGGGTGTCAGACAGAAGTTTTGGTGCACTGTTCTTTGGGGCTACTTTTGGCTTTAATTGTATAATTGGTATAAAATCACTTTTCTCCTTCTGAAGCCTTTTTGATAAGAAGAGTATTAGGTTTAGGTTTTGAGTTATTGGGTTAGGATAAGATTAAATCCTAAAGATACATTTAAAGCTTTAAAGACAACACCCACCTTTCATCATGGCCACCACTCACAGAGGTACTGCAGAACACTTTGAGTGGTACACGCTTCTATGTAAAAGTGACACTAAACTCAGGCGTTAAATCTTAAAAATACATTCAAGTACCTTAACTATTAACAAAAATGTATCTTATTTGTGTATCACTCGTCTGTAGATTCTCAAATCATCTCTGAATTGGTGCTGACACTGTCCTTCCTTCTGGAGGGGGGCTACTTTTCTTCCCCACGGTCCCTGTGTGTGTTGTCAAGTAGTCACCGTTCCAAGCCCACTGCAATCCCATGGACTGCAATCTCCATACAAATTGGTAAACTAAACATGAGATTGTAGTGCATGAGGGGAGTTAGCTTGGAGAGGTGGCTACTGTCCTTGTGATATAAAGACAAACTTAAACAATCCATTTAGGTTTTTTTTTAATCAGAAACTTCATAGTTGATGTTAGATCTAAAGGAGATTGTATAATGATATTGTATAGTGCAGCCTTTCTTAACCAGTGTGCCATGGCACCCTGGCGTGCCTTCTGTCTTCCTCAGGGGTGCCCCAAAATCCTGGGATGGTAGGACTCTGATATGAAAGGTGACTGAAGACTCTGATGTGAAGGGGGCTTCTGATATGAAGGGAGGACTCATGATGTAAAGGGGGCTCTGATGTAAACTGGGGAACTCTGATGTGAAGGGTGACTGAAGACTCTGATGTGAAGGGGGCTTCTGATGTGAAGGGTGACTGAAGACTGTGATGTAAAGGAGGGCTATGTTGAAAAAAGGAGGAACTCTGATGTGAAGGGGAACCACACTTTTTGTTTTTGTTTTTGTGTGGGATCTTCTCTTTAAAAACATGGCTGCTTGAAATTTTTCATACTTTTAAAGGGTGCCACTACTGAAAAAATGTTAAGAAATGTTGCTATAGTATATGGTCATCCTCAGAGTAGAGAAGTGTTCTCTTTGATTTCTGTGCCTTTTTTCTTATTTTAATGTACCACAATGCAAAGAAAATAAGACAGGAAGCTTTTTATTTCAATGCAGCATACCACAATGCACAGAAGTTTCCATCTGTGCTTTATGCTGTGCTAAAATGCATTGAGGTGCATATTTAAGGTGTGTTGGGGTGCAAATGATTGTGTATTAGCATGCATTACACAAAGTCACTCTTAAAGTCACTGTGATAACTGAAAAGGTTGGGGAAGTAGGTGATTAGGCAAAGGGAAGGCGGGTTCCCCTTTATAAGTGTTAAAAAAACAACGTTTTAAAAACAGCTTCTGTAATATTGAGGGTTGTATTGGGTGCTTCAAAATGTATGAATTTTCGGGTTGCAGACCATTAAAGATGAGTTCAGTTCACTCATCTTTAATGGGTTAATTTATAAAAAATATATAAAAAATGTGTTTCTTTATTAATTTGCTGTATGTGGGTATCTTAATAGTTGAGCTCACCTTTTGCTAAGATGCATAGGGCTGATGCCGTTCGCACAGCACTAATGCCCCTAGAGGGTGCTGATGAGTATAGGAATTCCCTATATTTCGGACATGTAACCCAGCAAAAAAATGTGTTTAGTTTCATTTCGTATTCATTCAGATTTTTATTTCTTTCATTTTTCAGATTTTGGATCCGTCCGAATTTTTATTTCAGAACAAAGTCATATGACCTTGCCTGTAATGCAACCCCCAACAGCTCAAAACAACTGATTCCAGTCCCAAATCTGATTGGCCAGAGAACAGTCATGTGTCTGAATTAGTTTAGTTTTGAACTAAGTTCAGATGGATCCCAATTTTCGTTAAACGAACATTCTGATTCGCTCCTATTCGGACGTGATAGAATTCGGAAAATCGGATGCATTCGAATGTTTGAAATTCGTACGAATATCCATTCGGGGGGAAATGAAATTTACATGTCTACTATACTCGTCAGCGCCATCTGGTGCCGTGCAAACAGCCTCTGCCTGGCTATACTCCGGCTGAACTTTTATAAATGAGCGGGTGAGTTTCATTATAAGGATAGCCAAATACAGCTAATAAAAAAAACAGCTTTACTAATCACATACAGATAAAAGAATATATATATAAAAAATGTGTGATGAAATATAAGTATACATATAATAATTAAACCCCCATTTACATTCTACTCCATTGGGTATGCAACCTCGACATGGTGGGAATACAAGTCCCATTAAGCATTGCAAGGCTCTGACAGCCACAAGCATAACTCCCAGAAACAGGCACATAATGGGAGTGCCTAGGTTGCTTACCCCTATACTACTCCACACACCACCGCCTCGCTCGCTATATATAAAGCGGACCGCGCTGCCAAAGAAACACATTGAGTTTGTTATTTAGAGGCAGGAGGTCTTGAAGCTTAACCAAGGTATCAAGTGTCCATATTTCCTCCTCACTCACTATATATAAAGTGGACCCCGCTCCCTAAGAAACACGTTGAGTTTGTTACTCAGAGGCGGGAGGTCTTGAACCTTAACCAAGGTACCAAGTGTCCATATTTCTGCCTCGCTCGCTATATATAAAGTGGACCCTGCAGCCTTAAGAAACACCTTAACTTTGTTATTTAGAAGCAGGAGGTCTCAAACCTTAAGCAAGGCACCAAGTGTCCATATTCCCGCCTCGCTCGTTATATATAAAGTGGACCCCGCTGCCTGAGAAACACTGAGTTTGTTATTCATAGGCAGGAGGTCTTGAAGCTTAACCAAGGCACCAAGTGTCCATATTTCAGCCCAAACTCATAAAATCAGAAGTCACCTAATTGCCCACAGCTTCTTCTGAGGGTTCATTATTTAACGCCTCTCTTGAAGCAATGCTGCCATAGCCTTTTATATATATTTTACACATCAAATAAAAGCAAATTGTATTTCGTGCATGCAGAAAGTAAACGAGAAATGATTTTTGGTTGAAAACCAAATAAACCAGGGTTCCATTTGTCTAACAATAATCCGCTGGGATTATCCAGAAAGCAGAACTCTCATTTTGGTTCCGTTCATGCTCAAATATTGCATTCATAAGATAAGCATTATAATGGGGAAGGATTGGTTTATTTGTCTCCAGAGGAGGAAAACAGCACCATTATAATTTTAAGACTTGGAAAGGTCCAAGTATTTCAGCTTGGACAGGATATGCTATTCTGAGTGCTTATCCATAACATTCCAACCATGATTTGTGCTTCTTGAGGACATTGGCTTCTTAGTGCAGTTTAAAGTAGAGCTCCAGCCAAACAAATAAATACACTGTAGAAATGTATATACAAAGGCATTTGGCCACATACACCTCTGCTACTCAGGATAATCACTCTGCTTTGACCTGACTCAGCAGTATGGTCAGCTCGCTGGATTGAACAAAGACAATGATGTCCAGTGAGAAGGCTGGAGGCAGAAACGTTACAGAGGAAGTTGCATTGCTCAACCAGGAAGATTAATTTCTTAGTCAAGAACTTCATGTGCCCCCTGCTTGGCAGTGAGGACAATGTATGCATATCACAATGCTGGTTGTATAGAACGTCCGGTACAATAATAAACATACAGACATGGACAAATTTGTTGCTTTTAATTGCAGCACTTTTCAGGGGGAATGAAGCATTGTTTTAATAAACTGTAAGAGAACAAACAAATTTGTCCATGTCTCTATATGTTTATTATTGTACCATTATCTGAACCAACATTTGTGGACACCCAACCATCACACCTATATAAGTTTGTTGGTTTCACATTCCAAAACCATGGGCATAAATATGGAGCTTCCCTCTACCTTTGTTGCTGCTATAATTGCTTCTTCTCTCCTTGGAAGCTTTTCCACAAAAAACTCAAGTGTGTCAGTTGGAATTTGTTCCCATTTAGCCAAAAGAGCATTTATCAAGTCAGGTGCTGATGCTAGACGAGCAGACCTGCTTTTCAATCAGCGTTCAAATTCAACCCAGTGGTGTTCAGTAGTGTTGAGGTAAGGGCTGTGTGCTGGCCACTTGAGTTCCTCTATACCAAACCTGCCAAACTATGATGTTTTTGAATCTGGCTTTGTGCACCTGGGCTCAATAATTTGGAGGAGTACTCCCATATTTTTGGGCCATAGGGTATTTTGCTAATTTGACCAGAATTTTGTTTTAAAGTGACACTGAACTCAGGAGTTAAATCGTAAAAATACATTCAAGTACCTTAACTATTAACAGCAATGTATCTTATTTGTGTATCACTCTGCTGTAGATCCTCCAATCATCTCTGAATTAGAGACTGACACTGTCCTTCCTTCAGGCGGGTGGCTACTTTTGTTCCTCCATGGTCCCTGTGTGTGTTGTAAAGTAGCCACTGCTCCAAGTTCGCTCCTGTGATGGACTACAATCTCATGGTTAGTTACTAATTCGTACTGAGATTGTAGTCCATCACAGGAGTGAGCTTAGAGAGGTGACTACTTTACAACACACACAGGGACCATGGGGAACAGAAGTAGCCCCCCTCCAGAAGGAAGGACAGTGGAGGATCTTTGAGGATCTACAGCTGAGTGATACACAAAAAAAATACATTTTGTCAATAGGTAAGGTACTTGAATGCATGCATGTGATTTTCACATTTCTGATAGTAACTTTAAAAAAATCATGAGTATAATGTCACCTTTAATTAAAGGTCTTTATGAGTATAAAGAAAGCAGCATCAATAAGTAAATATATAGTTTGAAGACTGACAGGGTTATTCACAAAAGGGTGAAGGGTTTGGAGAAGGAAGGAGAAGTGAACAATCTAGGACAAAATAGCTGATTTGGAAAAATTCTCCAATTCAGCTCACTTTCCAGTTCAGCTGTGTTGTCCTAGACTGTTCACTTCTCCTGCCTTCTCCAAACTCACCCTTTTGTGAATAACCCTGTAAAGTAGTAAATAGCTGAGTCCAGATGTCATGCAACCTCATCTCTACTTGCCAGAGTAAAAAGTCCAACTCTAGTTTGTAGCACTAAGAACAATTAGGATCTGTGTGTGAATACTTTGCCACCTCACTTAATGGATTGACTCGAATAGACTAGATTTACCTGCCAAAAAAAGCCACAAACTATCAGCCACCCTACTGTGTTGTATGGCTGCAAAACATAAAGAAGCTGAGAATACTTTTCAGAGACTGCAGTTTAGCATACACCACACCAATGCTCTGCCTCCTGCCTACTTCAGCCACCCAATCTGACCTCACTTACTCTTACTCCTCACCCTACACTCCCACTACAAGCATCATTTCAAGAACGTATATGGTTGTGTTGAAAATTATTTCTTACAGTGTGCTATGTGTGTAGCCAAAATTATTTGTTTTAATTAGTTCCAGACAGAGTAGGGAAGGACTAAAATGCTGCTCAGATTATTTGTTGGTGTGCTACGTTAAGGATATTTAACTTCACTTCCTGTCCGGCAGTGGTTACCAAAACATTCATCCTCATTGGAAGATTTCCCCTCATCTCCAGTTCTGGTAACAAACATAACATTTACAGGCTTATTCACTAAAGGGTGAAGAGTTTGGAGAAGGCAGGAGAAGTGAACAATCTAGGACAAAATAGCGGATTTGGAAAAAGTCTCCAATTCAGTTCACTCTCCAGTTCAGCGATGTTGTCCTAGATTGTTCACTTTTCCTGCCTTCTCCAAACTCTTCCCCCTTTTGTAAATAACCCTGTTAGTATTTTCCATCACTTTCTGTCCCGGTGACAGTGTTCACCAGGATAAATAGGAAAATTTGACAGGGATTCTTATCCTTTCTCACTCCATCCATTCTCTCTAACAGGGACACAGACAGCAGTAAAAAACTGACGGGTGTTCTAATTTCTCTCCACTCTATCCAAATCTATACAAAATTTTGGACTTCTGTTGCACTTTCAAAGTTTCAAATATAAAAAAATAATAATTTAAGATTAATCTGACCGCTTTGTGAAGATTTTCATTTATCTACGTCATGGTATAGCTTGTAGGACCATATTGGTCACGTTTAGCTGGGCTTGTTCTGTAATGCTGAAGGCAATTCACCAATCATCCAAGCAGATCCTGTGGTTTGTAACCAACTACTACTAGCCCTTTAAGGAATGATTGTTCAGTACTGTCCTAATTGAAAACCAAAACATAGGGCATTACAGTGCCGTCTAGTTATGTTGACATGGCAGAGTAACAGTGAAACGCTTCAACTACTCAAAGGACTTACAGATGTTTGTTAAGGCATTGATGCCAAACAAGAGCGAAAACACCGATTTTATTTTAGGAATCCCAAAAGCAAAGGAAAATGCTGCATAGTATTCGAACTGCTCTGTTTTATGACAACACGCTTAGTGAACATCTGAAGTGTTACGTTTTTAAATGCTTTGGCCTTTGCAAGGGATATGGAGTTTATCTGAAAGACTGGGAGCAGATCGAGCCCTGTGAGAGGGAGGATTGTGTAATGTTTGGACTGCACGATGCATGTCATGATTCAATACTCTGCTATGAAAGCGTTCCTGTACATCAATCAAGGGTGAGTGTAAAGAGTGTGCCATTAAGGATTTGTAGATTTCAGATAGGACACACGCCATTTAGAAAATCAAGATCAAACTCGGGATCACAAGCTACCGTTGGGGGTTACATCATTGCATCAGTGGAATGTAAGGGCAAGATGGCAGCAGCGCCTGCGCGCAAGCCGAATCCTCGCAGGGCAATTCCGCATGCGCGCAAGCCGAATTTCCACGTGGCCGGTAAACCTACCATTGTGCGCAGGTGCGTGCAAACTGAACGTGCGCGGAAACTCGCGCAGCAGACGTCGCACAGGAAGTGACGCTGCATCCTGGATTGAGCTCTCCATATAAAGACGAACCCGCCCCTGCTTCATTGCTGATGGCCTTTTCAACTTGTGTTCCCTGTGCCTGCTCCTACTAAGTTTCCTGTGACCCAGCTTGTTTTTGGACTTTGTTTCTTGGATTGCTGCCTGCCCCTGACCTCGGCCTGTTTCTGGACTTCACTTCTGCCTCACGATTGTGTACCCTGCTGCCCGGCTGGCTCCGACCTTTGGCTTTCTTGACCTTGCTCCAGTCTCCTGTCTCTGCCTGTAAAACATCTGCTCAGAGGACATATGGAGTCTCCTGCACACAGTGTTGGTTTCCATCAGTGGCACTCGTGCTCCTCGCTGTCCGTCTGCTCCCTGTCCGCACCTCCAGGGACAGAGGGACACGAGCTGCAAGAGAAGCCTCCTCATCTTCCTGTCTCTTACCAGTTACATGGCATGGAGTGTGAATCTGATAATCACGGGGGGAAATGGGAGTGGGCTTGTTCAACAACTTTGCATCTCCTTACCTGTCCGGCATTGCTTTTAGTAGAGTCTGTTATATGGTCCACTGCAGGGCCGGATTAACATAAGGGCTACTGGAGCACCAGCTCCAGGCCCACTATTGAAAATAAGCCCAGCCAGCCCAGATCGCCTCGGTATGCCCAATGGCAATCCGGGCCAGTCAGGCTTAATACAATCAGGCAGAGGCACCGGCGGCTCTCTAATCAGGCATATTAGGCAGCCACATGCAAGGCCCCAGTGAGAAGTAAGCAACTGACTACTCAGAGAGCCATCTCTGCTGCTTCCTGTCTGTCTGACCGACAGCACCAGGCCTACAATGCTCTTAATCTGGCCCTGGTCCACTGACAGTTCACTGACAGTGAACAGTTGATTCCCCCAGTAAAATAAAGCCTGGTCAAAAGTGCACCAGAGTAGAGTGTGCAGAAGAGCTCCCTACAGAAGAAGCTGGAGGTCTATTCCAGTTGGTAATCCTATGAGGAATCTGCTTTTAATGCTCCACAAGATTAATACAATCTAATCCCTGCCTCTTTTGATGTCACTGGCCTAATATTCCTGCTGGCCAAAACTTTGATAAGTTGCCTTACTACACAATAGAAACATGCAGAAGCAATCAACACTACCTCAAGTGTCAAAACTTGCAGGTTACAGCAGCAAGGGAGTTTAGGCTCCGAGGCCGCAGACGCAATCTAAAGATAAGTGCAGATGTGCAAGCACAATTTGGTGCCTTCATTGTAGACCCGGGATTTATCTACGCTTGTATGGTACTGACAGCTGTAATTTTAGTCTTGGGCTCGTAGCAAGCTGTTATATCGTCAGCAGGAGATTAACCTAAATTTTTCCAGAATTAAACATTTATTAGAATTCTTTCCGTCCCTTTAGATTTTCCAAATATTGCTATATTGCAGGTTCTTGTTTAAATTGGCTTGTCCCAAAAAAAGTTCATTTCTATGGACACGATATGCATACAAATTATTTTTATGCTTTAAGAGGACTGAACCTCCCTTCCATCCTGTATATGACTGCCTGGTATGAAACAACACAAAAAATCAAATGGAAAAATATACTGTATATCACCGCAGTGAAGAAAAAAGCTATCTATTCTACATGTCATATACTGTATATATACTGTATATATACTGTATATATATATATATATATATATATATATATATATACAT
>NW_017306687.1:723022-725555 GCF_000935625.1 Nanorana parkeri | reverse complement strand
ATATATATACAGTATATACATATGTTATATATATGTTAAAAACAAAAATGGTGTATTGCAGTATGCATTGATACCTTTCTTATTGGACTAACATATTATTTAAAAGACAAGCTTTCGAGAGTTAACCTCTCTTCTTCAGGTCAGAAGCAATTTATATAATATACTGGGAGGAATTTATCAAAACTGGAGCAGACAAAATCTGGAGCAGATTTGCACTGCAACCAATCAGCTTCTCTGTCCCATTTTCAAATCTTACCTTAACAAACTGAAGAGAGAAGCTGATTGGTTGCCATGGGCAACTGCTCCAGATTCTCTCTGCTCCAGTTTTGATAAATTCCACCCACTGTATAATTTTATATATAATTTTTTACATTTATTTATATATGTAAGCTTAAATGTAAATGTTCGTGTTCTGAAGATACTATTGCAGAAACATTCTCAGAATGAATGCTAAATGGGAGAGGATCTGCCTTCTATAATCACGTAATAGGTACCAGTATTGTAATAAGAGGCACATAACATCCTTGGCACGCATATACTTGTATGGCAAGGGTATCACCAAAAATTAAAAGCTACGCTGTGACACACCTAAAGGGAAAATGCTGAATGTGCCTGAATACCACAAGTATGGACTCATAGGAAAACACTAAGCTAGTCACATCAAGGGAGAAATTAGATTTTTGGGGGATAATCTGTACAATGATAACTGTTGATTATAGTAACCTTGATTACAAAGTAGCACAATTACATTTTTTGGCGTGTCTAGGTAATAAATGGTGGCCGCAGTGTAAAACAGAAAGGTGATTTTTTAATAACATCTAAATGTACTGGATACTATTTTAAATCTGTTAGAGAAATTATTACCAAAAAAAGAACCGATAAAAAGGTATATGTCTGTGAAGGTTCTCATTTATCCAGGTCATGGTATATCTTTAAAAAATAAGTCAAGGCATATATATTTGCTGTAAAAAAAAATACAGCAAGTCTAGTTGTCTTGATTTAATTTTTACAGATATAATAAAAGGTATATAAATAATTTACAATTAGCATTAGAAGCCAATGAGGATATTTAAAAGATTCTCCTTATGGTCTCTATGCAATGCTATAGGAGATTTGGGGAAAATTGATCTGCTGCTTATAGATAACAAAACAACTTTAGTATTTTGTCCTTGCAGTATTTCAAAATTTGGAAGCTTTGGCTTCCATTTAGATCCCCTTATTATACTATGAATAACATCAATTCCCAAATTGTTTTCCCAATGAATGATTTCCTGCAGCTTTTTAGCAACATTTTGTCATTGTCGGTCATTTATTACCTCCTTTCTGTAAAGAGTTATCCTCAAATACAAAACTGCACACTAACACAAGTGAGATACTTAAAAAATCTGGAATTAATAAGATTTAGCATTGGCAGCAGAACAATCTGTAGCACTTCTATCTCCAATGACTTAATACTAAGACATGTATTAATAATGCAACATTTAGGTACTCATTTGTTATATTTTTGGGTGTTTTCTTTAGTAAATTTTATCAATTATTCTTTGTCTTTTTTTTTTTTACTTTTTTTTATGATAATTCATGCAATTGCAAATCTAACGCCTGATTTTATTTTCTTTCACAAAATGTTTAATAGTTTTGTAGATTTTGATAAATAAATGACAAAGGCAGGGAGAAAAACATAAAGGTGACGCAGCAGCCATTGAAAAAGTACAAACATAAAATACCCATAATATGTAGGCTTATCCAAATATAAATCACATCAAAATAGGCATAATTAAGCGTATGAAATACTTACAAAATACTCTAAAAGTCAAGACACAGCACAATACAATGAGTAAGAAGAGCTGGATTGCTTTGTAAGAGAAGAAAAGAAAAGAAGAAGGGGCTATTAGGTAAGCAAAAAGTTCAGTGTATAAGATGGAGGTTAATTGGGATTTCCAAGGACATCTAGAGCACCCAAAGATTGCTTGTTCTACCATTATATCGCAGAAATGCCACAAAAACACGCAAATTAGATTGTTTTGGCAGAATAAAGATAGAGCATTCATGGGTCTTGCAGCGGAGATAAGTCAAAGCATCAGCGTTTTATTGTTGATGTTTTGATGGAGCTCAATCATCTTTCTTTAGACAATTGGGATCTTTCTTGTGAAAGATGGACTGAGCTTCATCAAAACGTTGACAATTATTTGCTGATACTTTGACTGTCCTCCGCTGCAAGATCCATGAGTGCCCCATATCTACTTTAAATTTGTATGGATATTTTTGTGGATGTGCACCCAGGCATTTACCTTCCAAAGGGTGGTAGCTACCTCTGAGACTAGATAGTTAGATAGATAGATAGATAGATAGATAGATAGATAGATAGATAGATAGATGGATAGATGGATGGATGGATGGATGGATGGATAGATAGATAGATAGATAGATAGATAGATAGATAGATAGATAGATAGATAGATAGATAGATAGATAGATAGACCTTTATTTTTACATTTAGATAGACCTTTATTCTAACAGGAACAATTGATTGGAT